>NC_090765.1:1362363-1372363 GCF_036898095.1 Palaemon carinicauda | reverse complement strand
CATGTTCTCGGCTTGGATTTGCAAGGTCACCGACTGATCATTGAATCTTGGTTCTTTTCCTCATAGAGAAGACCTAGAGCTCATAACGTTAAGATTAGGAATATGCCCATAGCGTTTATGAAAATTACTCAGTGATGCCGGCCTTGTCAGCGGGTGTGCTGAAGCGCCAAATGACCTTCACTGCCCACTTCCTGCAAGACTTGACCCACAGGAATATGTAGACATTCTCCATTGACCCGGTGGTGGCTACACTATAAATGGTTTAAACACCTCAGGCTCCTTAATGGACAAGTAGCAGATAGTGGAGAGCAGAGTTTAACCATGGTTAAGTCTGGGATGAATGAAAAAGAGTGACTGGCTTTTTCTTTCTTTCAGCTTCCCCCCTGTGGGTGAAGAGCTGGCCTCTGCTGTCTGCAGGTAATACTTTTTCCCTTGTGTAACCTGGTTACATGTTACGTCCTATGGTTAATTCTAAGATTCCTACGTTTCAGAGAATTCTTACCTTGACTAGTCACACTGCTAATAACACACAATCACACAGGTTGCTTAGACTTCTAACTGTGCTTTGCCCAAATTGTTAGCGAGGTGTCAGAGTTTCTCCCTGTTACATGCAGAGCACATATGGGAAAACCCCGGGTCCAAGACCAGCCAGTTGGTTCGGACGTCAACCCTCCTAAGGGGTGAGTCAATCCCTATAAATAGTGAGTGTTTGTATTAGTGTCAGAACAAATGACAAATTTGAAAGTAATTTTTATATTTCCTAATAACACAAACCTGTAGGTATTAATATAAATTGCCCCACCATCACCTGTACCCCGACAAGCCCTGCCGGCAATAAAAAGTGACAAAACAATACAGATTTGTGTATGAGCTGGGTACCCAGCTACCCCTCGTAACCCTCCCCCCACTAACTAGTGGAAGGGGGGTTACACCTTGCTAAAAGTCTTATGGCTAGATTTCCAGCTTCACCAAAATTATAATCCCTAGAAATAACTACTGGTTTGTATCGTTAGGAAAAATAAAAATTACTTTTAAATTTGTCATGTTTCTGTTTTAGCTAATTAATTTTTTGAGAGGTTTATCCTGGGTCTGGAGCTTTGTAAGAGGAATTGGTTGCCCATTTCCTGTATCCATTCAGCTAAAATAAACTTTTATTGTCTGACTGTTAGGTATTACAAGTTATCTGATACAGTATAAAGCTACTGGGTTCTTGATGAGGACATAGATGCAATGTGTACATTTGATTTCAAGTACCAAATAGTAATGTTTCACTTTCTTACATATTTTGGAAGATTTGCTTATTTTCACTTTTCACAAATTTAAAAAATAATTGTTTTATGTTAATTGACTGGTAGAAATAAAGTATTAGTAAATTCAAGTTGGGAAATTTTGTAATGATTGAGGGGTAGAGGGAATGCTACATGCTATTGAATTATAGAACCTTTAGATATTTTGTATTATTTGTCTTGCTCTGCTGTGATATAGATTTTAATCTTGAATTAATTGAAGTATTGTTTTTCTTTTCACATTTTTATAATTGATGTTATATATTGATTTTTAGGTCCTCCTGTTGTGGAAGAAATTGAAAGTTTAGAAACAATCCAAGAACACTTTGGAGTAAAAGTTCCGTGTCTGCTCCGCAGTAAAGAGGCGGTTTCAGCCATTAAACGTGCCACTACATCACTCTGCAGAATGATCATTGCTAATGTATCTTGCCAGGTAAGCCATTAATAGTTTGTGTATGTATTGGTGAAATCTTGATGCAACGTATAAAAGTAGTTCTTCCGACACTAATACAAGCCTGAAGCTGAAGACTATTCAAGGGATTTTGACGAAGGAAAAATCTATTTCTGGGGAGAGACCTGTGGCACCCGGTGAAAAGAGTCCTACTTATATATCTTTTCTGATAAAACCTTCCAATTATACCAGAGAAAGATAAAAGCATGGAATGCTGAGGTTACAACCCTCGCGCGAGCACCTTTTGGGTGTCGTGTATAAAGCAAAGGCGCGTGAAATCCACTATTCACAGGTTGTCTTCCATTTAGTTAATTCCTTCGTCAAAGGGATGGGCCAATACACAGGCCCTAGCCAACCACCAGCGCCACACCACCACGCCACGACGCGAGCGCCATCTGAACAACATCCTTCTGTATTGGCCATGATGGCTTGGAAAGGAAAGGGTGGGGTCGTGTAAAATAAAGGGGAAGGGTTTCACCGGGCGCCACAGGTCTCTCCCCAGAAATAGATTTTTCCTTCGTCAAAATCCCTTTTCTGGGTCGACCTGTGGCGGCCGGTGAAAATGTACCAGAGAAGGCCTTCCAAGCCCAACAATAAGTACTCATTTAATAAGGGGAGAGAAACAACACCATGTAAAGAAAATCATATATAATTAAGGTAAGTAGGCATAAAACATAAACTAGCCACAGGGCATAGTGAGAGTAAGGTTAAACAAACATGACAACAGGGAAGCCTCCGAGTATCAGAGGAAAACATGCAACAAAACTGACATGGCTAAGAATATCCCAACCTTATAACTACGGTAAACAATAATAGTTACAATCATATTAACCTAATATGTAATAAACTTAGGGCTAACGAACCACCAAGGAAGCGGCTTCGTGGTGCGAGTGGCGGGTAGGAGGGAGAAGAAAAGAGATGGATGAAAGGAAGAACAAAAGATCACTGGGGAGAGATAAGGCTCCCAGCTGCAACCGTTGGGTATTTAAGAGCCTGTGAGTTCTTTAGATAGTGGCGTTTGAAGACCATAGGAGATTTCCAACCCGTGTACTTTTTAAGGTCATCAAAGTCCATATTCTGGAAATAATTGATGGAGGTAGCTACCGACCGGATATCATGAGCATGGGGAAAAGATCCCGGATTGGCTTGTTTAATGAAGTATAGGATCTGTTGCCTAATACCACGTATGGAAATGGTACCTCCTTGTTCTCTGATAAACAAGGGGCCAGACGATCGGGTAGCAGTCCTGGCTAAAAAGGCCCTGAGAGTGGTGACCGGACATAGAGAAGTATCTTGGAGAAGAGGAATAATCTTCCAAGGGGACCACCTATTTTGGGGGTCCTCGTTTTTAGCTAGGAACGCCCTGTCTGGTGAAAGAAGTACCTCACCTGAAGGGAGGAAATCCATGTTCTCTGAGTTTCGTGAGAGAGCTGCTAGTTCTGAGATTCTAGAACCCGAGGCCAAAGCTGTTAGAAATAAAGTCTTCCTAAGAAGAGTGATATAGGAGCAGGATTCGTTGTCCGTGTCGGAGGCCAGTTTGAGGACATCATTTAGAGACCAAGAGACCTTTTGTGGACGAACTGAAGGTCGAAGCCTAGCACATGCTTTTGGAATAGACGAGAAATAAGACTCCGCCAGGTTAATGTTAAACCCAACCAGGAAGACTTTCCTCAGAGCTGACTTAATGGTGGTTATAGTGCTAGCTGCTAGGCCTTTGTCAAATATGGACCTAAAGAAGGAGATGGCTAAATTAGGAGTCATAACCGAATGGTCTGAAGTCCTTAAAAAATCTGCTAGTTTCTTAACTGCCGAATCATATTGGCGAATCGTAGAGTCCCTTTTGTCTGATTCTATAAAGAGGATATTATCTGGGTCGATGTTTGCGTCCCTACACGCCGCAAACTTCATGAAATCCACAAAGTTAGGGTTTTGGCTATCCTTGAGGAATCTGACACAGTCCAAGTTTGGACCACTTGGGTCAGTTTGGGGAATGGGATCCGGAAGGGACGGAGTTTCAACTCAAGGAGGAGAGGAAACCAACTGCTCTTTGGCCAGTGAGGTGCCACTAAAGCTACTGCCCCGTTGAAGGAGCGGAGTTTGTGCAAGACTTTCAGTAGAAGATTCACTGGAGGGAATAAGTAGATCTTCTGCCAATGGTTCCAATCCAGGGTTAATGCGTCCATGGCATAAGCCTGAGGGTCCAGGTTCGGTGTCACATAACATGGGAGTTTGTGATTGATTCGGGTCGCGAATAGATCTACCTGGAGACCTGGAACCAGCCTGAGTATCCACCGGAAGGAGTGCATGCCCAGGGACCACTCCGATTCCAGTGGGCTCGTCCTGGATAATGAGTCTGCTATCACATTCTGGACTCCTGCTAGGTGAGTTGCTGACAGGAACCAGTCTTTGTCGGCTGGCAAGGTGAAGATAGTGACCAGGACCTGATTCAGGTTGGGCGATTTGGATCCCCCCCCCCTGTTGAGGCAGTGGACTACGGCCATGCTGTCTGAGACTACTCTGATGTGGGTCGACCTCGGAGGGGAGATTCTCTTCAGGGTCAAGAACACCGCCATGGCTTCGAGAACATTGATATGGAACTGTCTCATGGCGGGTGACCAAGAGCCCTGAAACATCTGATGTTGGGAGTAACCCCCCCATCCACTCAGAGACGCGTCGGTATGAATTGTCACTTGTGGAGAGGGGAACTGTAGAGGAACCGACTTGGAGAGGTTCCTCCGTTCGGACCATGGTTGTAGTCTCATTTTCAAGACAGAGGGGATCTTCGAGGTCTTGTCTCTTAAAGGTATTGTCGCTCTCTTTCTCCAAACTTGATTGATGTCTTTGAGTTTGGCTTTTAATAGGAGATCGGTCAGTGAGGCAAATTGGAGAAGGCCGAGGATTCGTTCTAAAGCTCTTCTGGACACCTGTTTGTGTTTGAGAAAGTTCCTGACCTTGGAAGCTATCTCCCTTACCTTCTTGGGAGGAAGGGAGAGCTTGTGCTTTGAGAGGTCCCAACGGATGCCTAACCATTCGAAGTGGCTTGATGGTTGTAGGTGGGACTTCCGGAGGTTGACTTGGAAGCCCAGTTTAGCGAGAAAATGGAGTACCTTCGACGTAACTCTGTTGCATTCCTGGTGCGACTGGGCCCAAATGAGCCAATCGTCCAGATAGGCGACGATCTGTAACCCTTGGTGTCTGAGTTGCTCGAGCACCGTCTCCCCCAGTTTCGTGAATACCCTGGGGGCAATGCTGAGACCGAAGGGCATGACTTTGAATGCAAAGGCTCTCTTGCCGAGACAGAAGCCTAGGTAAGGAGAGAAGTTTCGAGCTACTGGGACATGATAATAGGCGTCGGTAAGATCGATAGAGGTGGTGACGGCCCCACGGGGAAGTAAGGTCCGTACCTGAGAGATAGTAAGCATACGGAACTTGTCGCAAAGGATGTAAGAGTTGAGCTTCGACAAGTCCAGAACTACCCTCAACGCCGACGAGTCTTTCTTCGGGACTGTAAACAGGCGGCCTTGGAATTTCAGGGACCGAACTCGTTTGATTGCTTTCTTCTTGAGTAACTCCGCGGTGTACTCTTCCAGGATGGGAGTGGGTCTCTGGAAGAAGGTCACTGGTGGAGGAGGGGATCCCTGTGACCATTTCCAACCCAAGCCCCTGGATATTATGCTGTGAGCCCATGGACTGAAGGTCCAATGGTCCCGGAAGTGATAAAGTCTCCCTCCTACCGGCATCACATTATTGGGAGGGAATGAACTTAGGGCCTCTCCCTCCACGGGAACCCCTTGCTCTAGGCCCGCCACGTTGGCGGAACTGTCCTCTACCTCTGAAACTCCCTCTCTGGTATCCACGAAAGGAACCGGAGGATTCGTAGGCAGGGTTGTATGCAGGTGAGGGCATCCAAGAGGGGTTGGGCTGTGTACCAGGGGGAGCAGCAAGGTAGACTACCTGCTGAGGAGGCGCCTGTTGTCGAGAAGTCGAGGCAGCGGAAGACTGTGGGGACGAGGTACCCCGGGCCGTCTTGTAAGGACTAAACCTCTGCTTCTTCTTGAAGAACGTGTGTCTCTGGGGTTCGAACCTCTTTTTGGCTGAGAGACCCCACCTTACCTGCAAATTCTGGTTTGCTCTCGCCACGTCCTGAAGAACCTTATCCACCTCGGTCTGAGGGAAGAGGGTCTTACCCCAGCAGGAGGACGCTATCAGCCTGTTCGGCTCATGCCTAATGGTGGCCTCCGACAGAACGAACTTCCTGCAACTAACCCGAACTGACCAGAAGTCATGGAGGTCTATTTGGTAGGACAGCAGCTGGTTCTTTGTGGCGACTCTGAACAGCGTTTCCTCTGGGTAAAGAGATGCTAAGGACTCCATGGAGGTGATGGATTGGAGGGACCTAGCTAGTCTAGTACGGGTCTCGAACTCAGTCTTGAGAAGACTCTCTATTAATCTGGGAAGCTTCTCAAAGAAAAGAGTAGAGGCACAGTCCGGGTCTAGTTTCCGCACCGTGAAGGTAAAAGCTTCAGCATCCCAGGCTGCCGAGGTACCTGGAATAAGCAAAGAGGTGGGGTCCGTCTCTTTAAGAGTCGGCATGGAAGAGCCTTCCTTGATGGCCTGTATAGTCAGCTCTGTGACTTTGTCTATGAGCGGCAAAGAGATGGAGGCCGCTGTCGTAAAAATAGTGTAGGCACCTTTGTGTGGGGTGAGCTTGGAGTTAATACACCCCCACTCTGATAGTGTTCTGGCCCAGATAGCCTGGGCCTGCACTTTTGGAAATATGACCGTTTCCTTCGGTACCTTGTCCATACGGACCAATGCATGTTCCTTTAAACATACAAAACCATTGAACGGGATTGCTAGGCCCGGGGGATAGAACTCCGGGTCCTCTAGAGGGCGGGTGCCTATGCCCTCCAGAGTTAGGGAACCATCTAAGAATGGAGCATGCAAGGCAAACCGCCAAGGATTGTTTTTATCGAAGGGCGGCAGCTTCGATGCGTCTGGAGCAGAAGGGGGAAGAAACTGAGTTCCGGTGCGGATCAGAGTAGCCATCATATCCTTAATCTCTATTATCGCCCCAGAGTGATGTTGAACTTGATCTCTGACCAATTCTTTGACCAGTTCGATGGGGACGAGATCACCCCAGGGTACCTGAAAGCCCCCCGTTGGTTTTGTCTTGGATTTGGTAGACTTAGACTTCTTAGGAGTAGTGGTTTTACGAGGAGCAATATGAATATCAGGAGCTGTCGAGGGTCCGGGGACCGGTGACGTTGATACTGGCAAAGCTGAAGTCTTATAAGTTCGAAGTGGCTTCACCTTGGGTCGTACGGAGGCAGAGGGATCCCGAGGAGAAGCCTTAGAGTTATCAAAACCTAGAAAGGAAGAGGTAGGAGAGGGAGTAGGAGAGAAAAGGGTTTCCACCAACTCGGCACCACTTACCTGCTCGTCCCGGGGTTCTACGTCTATATCCAGATCCGCCACGTCCAGCGGTACGAGGGGTTCGTCCTCCATGGAAATGGTGGCCCTGACTTCTTCAATTAAGGGGGCAGCAAGGTCAGGGGAGACTGCAGCAGTAGTCGAGCCTGGGAAGAGGCGGGAGGCCATGTCTCCATCGAGGAGATAGGGTGCGCCGAAGCCCGACACCCACGGACGAAGAGTAGCCCTTGCTGAACGAAGAGAGACATCATCGGCCTGTAAGATTTGCAGTGATTAGTGATGGAGGAGGGGGTTTGCTCTCCAAAATATACTGTGTATATCATATTCATGTCTATATTAGTGTCTGCCAACGAGAAATAAGGAACAAAGGGAAAACCCACTTACATGATTGCTCAGTAGAATTGACGACAGCTCGTAACAGAGCGAGCACAAATCCGGGAACCAGACCATGTACTGGGCCTGTCCCGGTTCCTGGATAAAGGGAATGGAGCAGTGCGCATGAGACCGGCAGAGGTCATGCCCAACGGGGTCGTTGAACGAGGCAGGGCATCCTTCAGCAGTACAACGGGCCTTCTGTAAAAGAAAGGAGACATGAGTCTGGTGTTTCTTGAAACTCTGATAAGGGGATAAAAAACCCTATTATTCTATAGTTCCGGCACTAACTAAATTCCCTAACCACCAATATTGCTTTGAACTAACAACCGAATATTACTTTTAAGATGATACCGCCCCATACCATTGTTGGCACTTTAATATTCAATTGTTTGTATATTTGTAATTTACCTAACGTCTGTTAATGACATAAGGATAAATAACTTAAAGCAATCTGCCGACCTCCGAGGGTCGGGGAAGCAGTGACATGCCCTTAAAATAAATATAAACACCAGCCTTAGCTAAAGGCAAGGCAAATATAAGTGTGAAGTGTATGGGCGACCTATGGTGAAGCCGGAGCGTAATGAGATGTCCTGAATAAAGCAGCCTTAGCTAAAGGCAAGGCAAATATAAGTGTGAAGTGTATGGGCGACCTCCGGTGTCGCCGGAGGATAATGAGATGCCCTGAATAATTCAATTGTGGCTAATAATTCAATTGTGAAAGATAAAAAGCCAAGCCGCAGCTAAAGGCTAAAGCTTAGATCATAGCAAAGCGTATTTACGATCTCCGGTGAGGCCGGGGGGGAGAAGAAAGGTCCTGAATAATTATTGTGAATAAAAACACAATTGTAATAACAATGGCTATTGTGGATATGGCCGTGGCCTGAGACCGGAGTAAGGGCCACCGGAGGGTCGTATCTAAACAATATGAAGCCCGTCCCATGTAGTAAACAATATATAAATATAACAATAGAACGAAAGTCATTGAGAATCCCTCATGGCGGAGTAGAACTCAAGGCGGAGTGGAAAACGTTCATAACTACTCCCGAGCCGTAACGGGGAGAGCACGAAACACGGACCTAAAATAACGCTAACAATTGAAAAGTAACCAAAAGTAATTAACTCGTAAGTTATCATCCACCCCAGAGGGGGAGAGGTGAGGGAGGGCAAACCCGTTGAACGCACAAAACGGAAAACGGGAAATCCGCTCACCCACCGGAGCTAAGAAAGAAAACGAGAGAAAGGGGTAACTCGTGACTGCGAACAGAAAACGGGGACCCCAAGCTCTCGCTCTCTTGGACACAATAACAGGACTAAAAATCACACAACACTATTATAAACGTATAAAATAAAAATGTACATCAAGATAAAACTACGAACGAAGAATAGCATCTGCTAAAACTTAAAATAAATAGCACAGTCGAGTGACGAACGCCCCGGGGGTGCGGGTACTAAACAATAACAAAGCTAGATCGCTATCTCGTTCGTAGGCTGGACTTGTTAGCAAAAAGTACCATGAGCATAAAAACACAAAAATCATAACGGTTCTAAAGGCATAAGGCCAGGGACTTAACCAAGAACCTAAGTGACAGAGTACTAAACGGGCAGACAAAGATGAATTCCCAAACAAGTTAACAAACGATGGCCGCCGTGAAGGGCCAGACGGGAATAATTAAACAGACAATACTGGATATAACACTAAAGCCCGGTACTATGAAAAGCTGTCAAAACAAACTATGGTACTTAACATTGGAATGTGTGAAGATGGAGCTTCGGACATGACAAAATAAATCCACGATTGATAAAAAAGGTCGAGAGCACCAGAACAAAATTCGACACTTAAGAGTCCAAAAAGAAGGATGATGTTCAGATGGCGCTCGCGTCGTGGCGTGGGTGGTGTGGCGCTGGTGGTTGGCTAGGGCCTGTGTATCGGCCTATCCCTTTGACGAAGGAATTACCTAAATGGAAGACAACCTGTGAATAGTGGATTTCACGCGCCTTTGCTTTATACACGACACCCAAAAGGTGCTCGCGCGAGGGTTGTAACCTCAGCATTCCATGCTTTTATCTTTCTCTGGTATAATTGGAAGGTTTTATCAGAAAAGATATATAAGAAGGACTCTTTTCACCGGCCGCCAAAGGTCGACCCAGAAATAAGACTTTTAGCAAGGTGTAACCACCCTACCGCTGGGTAGGGGTGGGGTGGGTAGATGTGTGTGTATATATATATATATATATATATATATATATATATATATATATATATATATATATATATATATATATATATATATATATATATATATATATATATATATATATATATATATATATATATATATATATATATATATATATATATATATATATATATATATATATATATATATATATATATATATATATATATATATATATATATATACATACATATATATATATGCACATACATATACAT
>NC_090765.1:1329863-1354863 GCF_036898095.1 Palaemon carinicauda | reverse complement strand
ATGAGGAATGCAGGACGCACTCTCACTGTTCCATCACCAAGGGACCTCTCAAGTATTGGGACCCCCAGGTATGTAATGTGTGCAAAGCCTTGGTTACCGAGGCCTTTGATGATCCCAAGACAACGGAGTCAAGGGATGCAGCACGGAGTAAGCTGCGTAGATGGGTCCGTGCCTTCCAGAAAAATGCCATGGTGCTTTAACTTCCGAATGAGCGGATGCGGGCCTATCTATTCCCTAAGGCATCTGCAGATGCCGTCATACCACAGCCTCACCCTGAGATCCCTTAGGTCCAGATTTCTGTAGATAGGGACGTCTCGGATGCGATGAAGGACATCCATTTTGACGCAGAAGACACCGAAAAGGACCTTCTTGCGGAAGGTCAGGAAGAGGAGTCTACATTGGCTCCTGAAACGGAAGAGGATGAAGTCGAAATGGTGTCCATTTTGTCGGTTCCAGCCCCAGAAGCAGTGCCCTCTACGTCCTCTGCTCCTCCATCTGATGAAACATGGAAAACCCTGTCTACCCTCATGTCTATGATGGAGAGGTTCCAGAAGCAGAGTGAAGAAAGGGAAGCTGCATTCAGGAAGGAGATACATCAGCTTGCAGCGTCCCGTGGGTCTCACAGGAGACTCAATGTGAAAGATCTTCCCTCGTGCTCTGAGGTAAACCCGTGGAGGCAACGTGAAAGATCTTCCCTCGTGCTCTGAGGTAAACCCGTGGAGGCATGCAGAGTACATGCCAATCACAAATGGGAAGATATTCATCTCAGAAAAGCTGGGAGCTGTTCTTATCGTAGACATCGAATTTTTGCCGTGCTCTGAGTCTTAGCCAGACTGCTTCGTTCATCTAAAGGCGGAACCCGTGTCTAAAGAGGAGACAGAGCCGAAAGAGGTCATAGTGCTTGACCATGCAAAGGCTCAAGCTTTATTGGGTAGCAGTCTGAAGGACAGGGGCCTCACCAACTCTAAGGTGCCAGCCCTGAGTAAGACACACCCTTCCTTTCTAGCTCCAGCTACAATGGCCTTTCCCTTTGCGGAAAAATGGTTCAAAGCTATGATGAAGGCAGTGGAAGCTGGGAAACCTTGCCTTACACTTGGAGTGTAGGCCCTTATCCCTAGCTCTGCCTACAGATCACAAGGACTGGAAGGACATCCAGGTTACCTTCTCAATCGGGAAGTTGAAGGCGGATATTGCTGGACACCAGTTCAGTGTAAACCTCCCTAAGTTGTCTGACTTTCTCCTGCGCAGAGAGCAGGAGACGAAGGAAAGGCTTGCTGCCTCTCTGTCCCTCCAGACCACCTTGGAGGCAATGGCAAGCCAACTTAGATCCCCAGATATGTTTATGGTCGTGGCCAAGATACACTTGGCAACCCTGGTCAAGGACTTCTATGGTTTTGTTAAGGCCAGAAGGGCTTGCAGGGAGTTCGCGTTTGCTTCAGCTGCGGTAAAACACGAACCTAGGAAGCTGATATCTTCCAATATCTGGGGAAAGGACCTCTTTCCGAGTGAAGTGGTCAAAGAAATAGTCGACAAGGTTGCCACAGAGAACAGAAATCTTCTCCAAAAGTGGGGTATGTCGGCTAAGAGGAAGTCTTCCCTGGATGAGGGTCCCCAACCGAAAAGGAAGACAAAGAGGCCAAGGTTGCCCTCGCGCCCCACAAGATAATAACACCTTCCCATGACCGCGGTGCCCCAGATGGTATGGTGGCACAACCCCAACCCACCTACCAGATGGTACCCCAGCAGGTGGTGACTCAGTCACCAGCCTTCACTCCTGCCTATGAGAGGCAGACCACTACCTTTCACCCTAAAGGTAGAGGGTCAAGTAGAGGTTCCTCTAGACGTCCCTCAAGAGGAAGAGGGGGTAGGGGAGGATGTGGTCAATGAGGCAAGTCCTCCAGACACCAGAAGCAATGAGATGCTTCCGGTAGGAGGAAGACTTCAACTATTCCGGGATCGCTGGCCCTTCGATCCCTAGGCCCACAGCCTAATCAAGAATGGACTAGATTGGAGCTGGAAGACAGCTCCAGCATCATTTCTTCAATTCTTCCAACACTCCACCCCCGTTCTGGAAGAATATACCCGAGAACTCTTGAGCAAACGGGTGATAAGGAGGGCAAAGTCCATCAAATTCTAAGGAAGGCTGTTTTGTGTTCCCAAGAAGGACTCAGACAAACTCAGAGTCATTCTGGACTTGTCGCCACTCAACAAGTTCTAGAAAACGACAAGTTCAGGATGCTGACCCTTCAACACATAAGGACCCTATTGCCGAAAATGGCATACACACTCTCCATAGACATGGCAGATTCCTATTGGCACATTCCAATCAATCGCCAACTCTCCTACCTAGGATTCAGGCTACAGAAGAGAAAGCACACCTTCAGAGCCATGCCCTTCGGACTAAACATAGCTTCAAGGATCTTTACGAAGCTTGCATATGCAGTCGTTCAACAACGACGCCAAGAAGGTGTTCAGGTGGTGGCCTACCTGGACGATTGGCTGGTGTGGGCAGCATCCGAGACGGAATGCATGAAAGCGTCCAAGAAAGTGATCCAGTTCCTGGAACATCTGGGATTCAAGATCAACATCAAAAAGTCTCGACTATCTCCAGCTCAGAAGTTTCAATGGCTAGGAATACATTGGAACTTACAGTCACATCACCTCTCCATTCCATTAAAGAAGAGGAGAGAGATAGCGGGATCTGTCAAGACACCACTGAAATCCGACAGGATATCAAGACGCCAACAGGAGAGAGTGCTGGGCTCCTTTCAGTTTGCATCAGCGACAGACTCAGTGCTGAGAGCGCAGCTAAAAGATGCATCAGGAGTCTGGAGAAGATACGCATCAAACGCTCGAAGAGATCTAATAAGACCGATACCGAATCGACTACGATCACTTCTCAAGCCATGGTCGAAGGTCAAGAACCTGAAGAGGTCGGTGCCTCTGCAACCGCCTCCACCCTCAGTCATCATCCACACGGACACATCAAAGGAAGGATGGGGAGGTCAATCTCACCAACGGAAAGTCCAGGGGACTTGGTCCTCTCTGTTCAAGACCTTCCACATCAACATTTTGGAGGCCATGGCAGTCTTCCTCACACTGAAAAACTGGCTCCTCGTTGCTCGACCCACATAAAACTGGTCCTGGACAGCGAGGTAATAATGAGATGTTTGAATCGTGAAGGTTCGAGATCACGTCAACTCAACCAAGTGATGTTGGCCATCTTCCGCTCGGCATAAAAGAAGAGATGGCACTTATCAGCAGTTCACCTTCAAGGGTTTCGCAATGTGACAGCGGACGCTCTATCCACGCTAACACCGATAGTCAGAATGGTCCCTAGACGCAGGATCATTCTCCTTCATCTTACATCAAGTCCCAGAACTGCAGATCGACCTCTTCGCGACAAGCGACAACAAGAAACTACCTCGTTATGTGGCCCCATACAAGGACCCTCTAGCGGAAGCAGTGAACACCATGTCCCTCGACTGGAACAGATTGACCAGGATTTATCTGTTCTCTCCAACCAACCTGCTGCTGAAGGTCCTCAACAAGCTGAAATCTTTTCAAGGAACAGCAGCCCTAGTGGCTCCCAAGTGGCCCAAGAGCAACTGGTTCCCTCTAGTATTGGAATTGCAGCTGAGGCTGGTTCCTCTGCCGGACCCAGTTCTGACTCAACAAGTACAGAAGTCGACTGTCTTTGCTTCATTACGGAAAACCCAAGACCTTCAGCTCATGATTTTCTCTCCTTAGCAGTAAAGAAAAGGTTTGGGATCTCGAAAGAAAGTTTAGACTTCTTAGAGGAATATGTCTAAATCTACCAGAAGGCAATATGAGTCGTCTCGGAAGAAGTGGGCTGCTTTTGTTAATGCAAGAAAACCAAAAGAGATCTCAACAGATTTCTCTTTATCTTTTATTCACCTTCATGAACAAGGTTTAGCAGCCAACACGATAACAATGTGTAAATCTGCCTTGACTAGACCTTTGTTTTATGCTTTCCAAGTAGACTTCTCTAATGAAATCTTTAACAAGATTCCTAAGGCCTGTGCAAGACTTAGGCCTGCAGCACCTCCAAAGCCCATCTCATGGTCCTTGGATAAGGTTTTACACTTTGCCTCAATGTTGGACAATGAGAACTGCTCTCTGAAAGATTTGACTCAAAAAGTTATATTCTTGTTTGCTCTAGCCTCGGGGGCTAGAGTTAGTGAGATAGTGGCTCTTTCTCGGGAAGAGGGCCATATTCAGTTCACAGAAGTGGGAGAACTGAATCTCTTTCCTGACCCAACACTTCTCACCAAGAATGAGCTACCTACCAGGAGGTGGGGTCCCTGGAGAATCTGCCCTCTGAAGGAAGATGTCTCGCTGTGTCCAGTAGAATGTCTAAAGGTGTATCTTCGTAGAACTTCAGACTTCAGGGGAGGACAGCTCTTTAAAGGAGAAACATCGGGCTCAAACTTGTCCCTGAAACGACTAAGGGCGAAGATCACCTACTTCATTCACAGAGCGGGTCCTGACAGTATCCCAGCAGGTCACGATCCTAGGAAAATTGCTTCGTCATTGAATTTTTTCCAATACATGGATTTCGAGCGTCTTCGCTCGTATACTGGATGGAAGTCATCCAGAGTGTTTTTCAAACACTACGCAAAGCAAGTGCAAGAATTAAAAAGGTACGTACGTGGTGGCGGCAGATAGTGTCCTAAAACCTGTCGCTTGGTGCTGCGAGGAACAGTGATTTGATTGGGACTCTATTGTATAGGGTGTACATGTTGACACCTTACAGTGCAACATGGTAAGTGAAGTGTCACCAAGGTGACATTATGGACTGTTCCAGTTATTAAAGGTGAAGAAACATAGACTTAACACTTGTGCCGTGTGTTTTTACACAGTGTAAAAAGACTGTCAGTCACAGAAATGTATTAGAAAATTATTAAATTTTCAATTGAGTGGCATTAACGATCGTTTCCTTTCTAATGAAACAAGTATTTCTGGTCTGGCCTGCATTTTCTATGTTTATTATTATTCATTAGCGTTTTTGTGTTATAAATTGTATGCTGAATTACTACTTATTGATTGCCAATAAATAACTGATTGATTTTTGCGTCTTATTTCACCCCAAACCTAATAAATAAAGATATGTACGAGCATTAATTTTTTATTCCTTATTATCCTGCATAATAACATAAGAACAACTGAAATGTCTTTGTTCTTAAATATATACGAACCTTTTCTGCCCATGCATACCTTGTTTCGACATGGATATAAACTTGTCTGTTGTGGTATACAGCTGAGCCTGTATACCTTGGATGCTCCGGTGGCATATGTAAACCTTTGTTCGTTTTGAAAATACAAACTTCGACTAGTTGGGTATACAGCGAGACCTGTATGCCCTTTTTGTTGCTAGGTTGGTCATATGAAATATGCAAACTTCGAGACTTTTTCCTGAGTCTGGTATGACTTCCCTGTAGGAGGCAGGAAGCACTAACATAGTTCATAATTAGAAGTAATGACGTATAACGGTAACGTCATAAGTCTCTAAGGTGTAAGCAACCAAGGAAATATTGTCCGGAGGTTAAGGCACAATCGAAAAATCCACAGATACATTAATGCTCTGGTAAACTTCCATCAGGACGACATGGCTTGAGCCCAAAAAACGGATTTTGAGCGAAGCGAAAAATCTACTTTTGGATGAGATAGGCATGTCGTCCTGATGGACCCGCCTTCCTTTCTATGAAAAGGCCGAGACTACTGTATCTGTAGCACCTGCTCAACGCTACAAGGAATAAAGGTAGCGGCGACGATGGCGCCATTTAGATACTCAAATAGTAACGGAGGAAGGGAATCTTAATAACGGCTCCCCTTTTATTTTTGCCACTTTCCCCTCGAAGCGTAAACGCTATGCGGGGTGAAGATTGCTATGTGGCGTGTCAAGAATACGTCCCCTGATATTATGCGATACTCTTAAAGGAAACTTTAAGGATATTCGAGCCAGGAGTTAGAAATCTGGAGGCCTTAATTTAAATTCTCTGGGAATATCACTGTAGTCAAATACTGTACAGTGGTACCTCTACATACGAATTTAATTCGTTCCACAACCAACTTCGGATGTAGAAAATGTTCGGATGTAGAAACGAATTTTCCCATAAGAATACATGGTAATTCATTTAATTCGTTCCTCAGCCTAAAAACCCATAATAATTCCTTAATAAATGGCTACACATAATTACACATAACAATAACATAACTGCATATTATGAAAGAAGCATGTAAAAAAGATAATTATAAAGAAATAATAAATAAAAAAGTGTTTTATTGCCACTTTACCTTAGAGACAGGCCAACGCAGGTGTAGGATTTGCTACGGCAGGAGGAGACGGACGATCGGCGAGAAGGTAGACATGGTGTCAACATGTTCTTTAAATTAATAGTCTCTCTCTCTCTCTCTCTCTCTCTCTCTCTCTCTCTCTCTCTCTCTCTCTCTCTCTCTCTTGTTCTTCTTCACTGTTAGTGTTAGAGACGTCTATTAATTTTTTCTGAAAGAGAGAGAGAGAGAGAGAGAGAGAGAGAGAGAGAGAGAGAGAGAGAGAGAGAGAGAGAGATTAAACAAAAATGTGTTGTGTACATATGATTTTTAACAGCGTTAACGAGTTGAAAGACAGTTAAATGTAACCAAAAAAACAATATCAGCGAATCTGAATTGCTTTATTAACTAAAACAAATATTAATACAAACACACTCGTGTGCGTATGCGCAAACACACACACACGCACGAGGAGACAAAATCGGCGAGGAGGTAGAGATGGTGACTGCGATAACATACCGTAACTTACACTACGGAAATTTTAATCTAACTTAGCTTATTTATTTATTTTTTTTATTTTTATATTTCATATTTTTACATTTTTTTTCTTATGATTTTTTATTTTCATCACTTTCAGTGACGAGCTACGGTATGTTATCGCAGTCACCATCTCTACCTCCTCCCTGACCGTCTCTCTTACTGCGTAGCAATTCTTGCACCTGTGTGTGTGTGTTTGTGCATACGCACACGAGTGTGTTTGTATCAATATTTGTTTTAGTTAATAAAGGAATTCAGATTAGCTGTTATTACTTTCTTAGTTACATTTAATTGTTTTTCAACTCGACGCTGTTAAAAATCATATGTACTCTAAACACATTTTGGTTTAATATCTCTCTCTCTCTCTCTCTCTCTCTCTCTCTCTCTCTCTCTCGGAAAAAAAAATAATAGACGTATCTAACACTATAACAGCGAAGAAGAACGAGAGAGAGAGAGAGAGAGAGAGAGAGAGAGAGAGAGAGAGAGAGAGAGAGAGAGAGAGAGAGAAAGAGAGAGAGAGATTTTATTCAAAGAACATGTTAATGCTATGTTTAGAGAGAAACAGAAAAAGAGAGAAGTCTTATTTAATAGAGCTTGTTAACCCTGGATAGGTACGGTGGGTCGTTTGCGACCCCGAGCGTCAAAAAAAAACAGGTTTTTCTCACGTGACTCACCCCTGTGACTGAATTTGTGGGTGATCGACCTGCAGGAGGTGTCTCCCCTACACGCTCTAGTAGTGTCCAGATGTGCATTGCTGTAGCTGTACTCCTTCCCCGATTTCTGAGACGCGTCGGGGTCGTTCGCGTCCGAGTTTACCCTTCTGAGGTAGTTTGCATAATTATCAAAGTTATTACGTATTATGAAATTGTCGTAGAATGGTGCAACTTGTATAGGTTATCAGTTGTGGAAAGTCTTGGTGGATTGTTTGGCTACCATGTGCATGTTTTTTTTTTTAGTTAAAATGTCGTTCATCACCACGAGGACCATTTTACCGCGAGTGCCCCTTTTTAATTTTTTTTCATTTTTTTGCCAAGTCATTTTTCCGTAAGATATTGCCAAATAGTGTCGTAAAACTTTTGCTTGTTTAGTGTTGGAAAGTGTGTCTAGATGATCTGGCTACCCATGCATGACTTTGTTTTTGTCAGATACGACGTAGTTATTGGTATATTGGGTATTTAACTGCGGTTACCAATTTCTGTTTTTTTTCAATATTTGTAAAAATTACTACGTAGTAAGGAATTGCCGTATATTATTCATTTTTTTTTCATGTTTATGTGTTAGAAAGTGTGCCTTGATGGTTGGGCTAACACGTGCATGTCTTTTTTTTTATCTGAGATGTCGTATATTAGAATGTCGGGCATTTTACCGCGAGTGTCCCTTTTTAATTTTTTTTAATTTTTTTGCCAAGTCATTTTTCCGTAAGATATTGCGAAATAGTGTCGTAAAACTTTTGCTTTTTTAGTGTTGGAAAGTGTGTCTAGATGATCTGGCTACCCATGCGTGATTTTGTTTTTGTCAGATACGACGTAGTTATTGGTATATTGGGTATTTAACTGCGGTTGCCAATTTCTGTTTTTTTTTCAATATTTGTAAAAATTACTACGTAGTAAGGAATTGCCGTATATTATTGATTTTTTTTTCATGTTTATGTGTTAGAAAGTGTACCTTGATGGTTGGGCTAACACGTGCATGTCTTTTTTTTTATCTGAGATGCCGTATATTAGAATGTTGGGCATTTTTCCGCGAGTGGCCCTTTTTATTTGTTTTGCATTTTTTTGCTTAGTCATGTTACCGTAAGGAATTGGCAAGTAGTGTCGCAAAACTTATATTTTTATAGTGTTGGAAAGTGTTTCTAGATGATCTGGCTACCCATGCCTATTTTTTTTTTAGCCAGATATGGCGTATATATAAGTATGTGTTCGATTTTCATGTGATTGCCATTTTTTCGTTTTTTCCCATTTCTTTCAAAATTACTACGTACTAAGGAACTATCACAGAGTAATATTTCATTTATATGTTTATTTGTCGGAAAATATGCCTTGATGGTTTGCCTAGCACGTGGCTGAAATTTTTTTTTTCTGAAATGCCGTATATTAGAATGGCCATTTTTCCACGAGTGCCCCTTTTTATTTGTTTTGCATTTTTTTGCTTAGTCATGTTACCGTAAGGAATTGGCAAGTAGTGTCGCAAAACTTATATTTTTATAGTGTTGGAAAGTGTTTCTAGATGATCTGGCTACCCATGCCTATCTTTTTTTTAGCCAGATATGGCGTATATATAGGTATGTGTTCGATTTTCCGGTGATTGCCATTTTTTCGTTTTTTCCCAATTCTTTCAAAATTACTACGTACTAAGGAACTATCACAGAGTAATGATTCCTCTAGATGTTTATTTGTCGGAAAATTTTGTTTACTTTTTTTTGATTGAATATCATCAAATTTTTTTAGCTAAAATATTGTTTTACATTTTTTTTTTTCGATTTTATTTCCCTTCAAAAAAAAATTTTTGGGTCAGAATTTTAATTTTATAGTCGTAAAAATAATCGACAATTATCCAGCAACCCACCATACAATTTTTATGCATATCCAATAATAATTAGATTAGTAAATAACACCTTGAAATTGACATACCCTTCCTACATTTCAAGTGGCAGATTAGGGAGTCTGAGTCAGTGTGGTTGGCGGCCATTTTGTGGACATATCCGAAGCGTAAGCTGCCCTATCTATATATATTCTTGTTCCCTATAGAATTTGTGATATTTTGGTATATTTTTACCTGCATAAATATCATATTATATATTAAATATATGTATTTTTCTACGAAATTTCCAAGTACTCAAAAAATTACCTTTAGATATGGCCCCTGATATAAATGTAATTTACAAAATAATGAAGATTTTTTTACATATTTCTATTTTAGGATAACATATGTTTATTCCCTAAAAAAATTAGCCACTTCCTATTTCATTTGGGTACCCAAAAAAATTCATGAAATTTGGACAATTTTTTTTGGCCAAAAAAAGTTACCCATTTTTTCTCATTTCAGACCTTCACCTCCATGGGTCTGACTTCATCCAAAATACATCAAGATGTGTCCTAAACATTCAAGAATCAATTCCTAAAAGGATTTGTGTATATATGTATAAACTTTTTTTTTATGAATTTTTATGTCAGGTCTTTTTTTTTTTCTACTTAATTTTTTAAAATATTTATAATAAATAGTTTTTCTGCAGATGAGTAGTATTTATCTTTACAGTTGTTTTAAGCATTCATTGAAGTTTTTTTTGGCAAAAGAAAAAAGGAGGTTACTGCAAAAACTGATTTTTCAAGAATTTTTTTTGGCGTCGGGGTCGTTCGCGTCCGAGTATACCCTTATACCCTTAAAGGGGTGTCCGAGGACCGTACCTATCCAGGGTTAATGCTATCTTGGTTTTCTTTGCTTCACTTTTTTCTTTCTTTCTGTTTATCACGCTGGCCCTTCTCACAAATGATCGTTGCCAACAATCTCTTTGTCCTTTATCCCTATCAACAAAAGGCGTTCTATCGCTTCCAGGGTATTGCTACGATGTCTTGTAATAATGGTGATCCCCTTCGATGGTTATTTGCTTTAATGGCTGCCTTCAGCTTGATGATCCTCGAGATCATAGGCTTATTCCGTCCATATTGTTTAGCCATATCACACGCATGCACACTGCTCTCGTGTTTTTCTGTAATTTCTTGCTTCAATTCTATTGAAAGAATTGCCTTCTTCCTTTTCTCACCACTACCTGTACTGATACTTAGCTTTTTAGGTGCCACGATTATAGGTAAAATAAAAAACTTAATGTGAGAAAAGGAAGAAAATAAGCACTGTTAATAACAGACCAAACAGAGGACAACCACACGATACACACAAGAACAGAGAACTGAGCACTCGACGTTCAATGGCGTAATGTTTACTTCGTATGTTGGAGCAACACTTCGGATGTCGAGGCAGAAATTTGGTCGAATTTTACTTCGTATGTTGGAAAATTCGTATGTTAGGACATTCGTATGTAGAGATACCACTGTATACCCTAGGAAGCTACTTAAAGGAACCTTCCATCTGGACGACATGGCTATCTCACTCAAAAATAGATTTTTCGCTTCGCTCAAAATCCGTAATATACATATGTATATATGTACATATACTCTGAAGTATCAAATAAACGCACCGGTACGTTAATTAATTTTTCAAATTTCTTCCCGCCGGTACGCTCCATTTCCACCCAGTACGCTTATTATTTTTTCACAAATCTTCCAACCAGTATGTTTATTTAATACTACCTATCGTACCGGTGGGAAATTATACAAGTACAATTTTTTTTTATTTTCTTAGCTGAAGTAGCAATCGAGATCTTAACTCATAGCGTACATGTAGGTCAAGCGGAAGTTGCTCTCTGAACACTACGATACATGCGTTGTCTGATTTCAGTTTCTATAAATAGACTTGCTTTCCCTTCAACAGTGACAACTACTCATGTATATCGATTGAATGATGTCATGTCGCAAGGTGATAGGATCATATTTATAGCTAACGAGGTCATTTCAAGTGCAGCAAAGAAGTTGTGTGTTTTCAAACGTCAATTATTTCATGCCGATTTATGATTTAAATGATGTTAAATCACACTTCTATGTAAAATAAACCCTTAGGAGTTTACAGGTATGCAAAACGAACCTTATATCCGAGAATAATTTTACTTTGAATAACGTCTCCTAGTAGCGTAAGGCTATCGGAGGCGGCTTAGGTGCGATAGATCTGAGTCTTCGGACTCTGACGATTATGAAATTCAACTCGTGTCCATGGATGCTATTCACACGAATGTATATTTTCATCATTAGGAGGTGACAAAAATTACAATTTGATACATTATTCAGGACGGATGGCAAATATTTCCCGCGTCATAAGACGCACCTTTTTTTCACGAAAAATTACCCCCAAAATCACTCTGCATCTTAACACTAAGAAAAAGTTGTAGAGGAGAGTTTGACACACCTCAAACACAAAACTATTGACTTAAAAGCACTCAAACTCACAAGAGATAGAATATAAACCTACAATTATCATTCATATAATATAAATTAATTCATTTTTATATTGCACTTCATTTAATGAAGTACAGTAGCAAATTATTATTTTTTTTTTTTTTTGATAATCAGCTGATAAAATAGTGGTCTCATAGCAGACGACACTATGACATAGTTGTTTATTGAGTATATATCTATTTTCTCATATTTTGTTGATATTTTGTAATAAAGCAATATATTGATAATGACTTTTTGCCCGAGTTCCGAAATAATACAAACACAGTTGCTGAATACGTCTTTGAAAAAAAAAACTTCTGTTAGTTGAGTGCAGTATTACTAAGTAGAAAAGTAACTAGACCCAGAATCACATAAACAGTAGCGAAAGTATTCCACCTAAAAGAATTTATAGATTTCTATAATTAATAACTACATTTTGTGTGAATATTTATAGGGTATATGAGGAATTTTGGAAATATCACTAGAATTTTACATCTTTACCAAAATTTTATAAAGAACCTTTGGCAACGCTGCTTTCATGTAAACGACACTTGAAACTCCAAGCACATGAGTAAACGTGTAGTTGTGGTGGAAACTACGACTGATTTAGTTGTTTCTTATAAGAATATGTAATAGAATTGGGATAATCGGCATATAGCGAATAAATATTAACTTGAACATTTCATAATACACCCAAAATAAGAAAAGTTACTGTGCCAGACAATAATCACGCAAGAGTCGCTGACCATGGATTTCTGCTAAGAAGTTTTTAAAATCTTCATTTTTTTTCTAAAACTGCTTTCCTAATTAAAGGGTGCGTCTTACCACTTGTAGCGTCTTATCACACGGGAAATACGGTATATACTGTGTATATATATATATATATATATATATATATATATATATATATATATATATATATATATATATATATATAAGAATTAATTACATATCCTGTTTTCAAGATAAATAAATTATAATACTGAGTGAATTTTACCTGGGGAAAGTTTTTTTTACAGTAATAAATAGCTTTTTTTTTTCTCTTCATTATATTATTATTTATTTTTTTTTTGGTGGGGTGGGGGTAGTTTCAGGATTTTGAGATATTGGGCTCGCCTAGCCTTGGACACTGCTGAGTTGAATTTGTTGTTGGCGAGAACAATCGTAGGGCCACTCGCTATTCATGGCGAGCGCAATGATAAAATATAAAAAAATAAATAATAATAATGATAATAATAATAATAATAATACTAATAATAATAAAAATTTAAATCATATCTGCGTCCTGAATTTAACGTAAATTTTTGGGCAGCAAGTAAAACTATCGTAGAATTAGAAAAATGAAGCGAAAGAATGTGCATTACTATTGTAGACTCGCCCTTCAAGAAATCGACGAAAACCTGAAGTACGTGTTTTTTTGCAGTTTTTCCTGTCGTGTGTATCGTAAACGTTGTCAAGTATAATGAAGCGTATATATTGATTTTAATACAGTGGAACCTCTACATACGAATTTAATCCGTTCCAGAACCAACTTCGGATGTAGAAAATGTTCGGTTGTCGAAACGAATTTTCCCATAAGAATACATTGAAATAGGATTAATCCGTGGTTGAGCCCAAAAACCTATGATAACTTCTTAATAAACTACTACACATAATTTTCCCATGAGAATAATGAACACTAAATTAGATAATAGACATGTAAATAAGAAGAATAGACATGTAAATAAGAAGAATTAGCAAAAAATGATAAATAAGAAACGGGTTTTTAGCGTCACTTTACCTTAAAAACTCCAGCGCAGGTGTTGTTAGTCTTGCTACGCAGAGAGGAGACGGACGGGCGGCGAGGGGGTAGAGAGGTTAACTACGATAAACGTACACTACCGTAACTTATTCTAACTTACACTAAGTGAACTTTAACATAACTTAGCTTTTTTTTTTTTATAATTTATATTTTTTTTTACATTTTCTCTTTTTCTTTTTGATGATTAATTTTAATCACTTTCACTCTCTACACTTAAAATTGATTGAATTTTTTTCTCTTCACTCTTTGCTGTTTTCTTTGAACCACTTCCTTCCTCTTCATCACGAGTTCGCTTCGTAGTTTTTTTAAAGAAGCTATCGATAGAAAGTTGCTTGGTACAGCTTTTCAGAATGTTTCGAAAATAAGTTAGGGAAACATCATCAAACTGCGCAGCTACACGACAAACCTGCAATTTCTTTGGATGGTATTTGTCGATGAAGTCGACCACGTCTTGATATTTTCCTAACACCTCTTTTATTTGCGCGGAACTTATTGCAAGTTCACTCATACGGACGCCACGCTCATGCTTTTCAATAATTCCTTGCTTTACTTCTAAAGAAAGCATTCCCTTATTCCTTTTCTCACCACTACCACTACCACTTGCGAAACTAAGCCTTTTAGGACCCATGATTTTCGTAAAATACCGTAAAAGGATTAATGTAAAAAATCACAATTAAAACACAATTAATAGCAGAACGCACAGGGCACAACCACATAAAGCCAACGAGAACAGAGGACTGACCCAAGCCACGCTAATTGAGGGTCCCTCCGAGGTTGAAGTGCTGCCTTCTATTGGCGGAAATAAAAAACACATCAGGCGCTATGGGCACCGACTACGCATACGAGTATTGTTTACTTCGGGTGTCGAAAAAAAAATTCGGGTGTAGAGTAGGAACGTGTTCGAATTGTACTTCGCGTGTCGAAAAATTCGGATACAACCGGTACGACGAAAATTGCTACTTCGTGTGTCGAAATAAAATTCGGGTGTAGAGTCAAAAATTTGCTCGAATTTTACTTCGGATGTTGGAAAATTCGGATGTAGATACGTTCGTGTGTAGAGGTTCCACTGTAGTTATTTTCTAGTCAGTACTTTTATTCTATCCAGTACTTTTATTGAATTTCGAGATTTTTTCCACCCAGTACTTTTATTCTATCAGTACTTTTATTAAATATTGAGATTTTTTCCACCCAGTACTTTAATTCCATCAGTACTTTTATTCGATATGTCCTGAATTTTTCTCCGACTTATTGAAAACTACTGATTCTAGGCCCGATGGAATGGGCCGATGATAAGACCTAGAAGAGGTTTGCTTTCCAAAACATCATCGTCATCAGAGGGGGCAATCTCCAGGGGAACCAGGTGGCTGACAGCTTGCAGGGACTCGACATCCTCGAACAACACCTTGGCTGAACGCACGACTTCGTCGTCGTCAGGATATGTCTCCATGACACGTCCAAGGGGCCACGTAGCTCTTTTTTGATTGTCTTGCTTGACCAGCACGATGTCTCCGGGGTGCAGCTTGGAAGGTTCCCCAGATCGGCAGTCGTGTATGGCCCTCAGGGCACTCAAATACTCTTTCCTCCACCTCTCCCGGAAGGCTTTCAGAGTGTCTGTCAACTTTAAATAACGATCATGGAGCCTCCGGGAGGTGAAGGTCGCATTGAGGTGGACGTCTGGCAAAATCGGTGCTATGAGGTTGATCATGTTTCCTCGCACTAAATGGGAGGGGGTGAGGACCTCATCCTCGCACTTGTCGCCGCTGTACATTAGAGGCCTGTTATTAACCACCGCCTCGGCTTCCTTCACTAATGTTAGGACGTGGGCGTCCGGCAGATACTTCTTCCCGAGGGCTATCTGGAGGGTACGGTTTGTCACTCCGATTTGGCGCTCGAAAAAACCACCTTTCCAAGGCGCACGGGGCGTCTGAAAACGCCATTCGATTCCAGTTTTCCTCAGGAACTGCTGGACTTCATCCCCTTCATAAAGTCCCTGAAGGAGGTTGCTGGCAGTCTTGAACGTTTGATGATTATCGGATGTGATGAAAGACGGGGCACCGTGGGTAGCACAAAAACGATGCAAGGCTAAGACAAATTCTTCCGCTTCCAGGGAGAGGCAGAAATCGAGGTACACGGCCCTGCTGGCCATGCATGTCATGATCAGTATGTAGCCTGGCCGCGTTTCAGTCTGTATGGCCGCTGTGTGGTCCACTCCGACTGCGGTAAAGGGTTTCGTTAGGTTGATCCTTTCCTTCGGTAGGGGGGGGGGTGGTGGTGGCTGTCTCAACAGGGGCTGGAAGGCTAGCACGCATTCTGGACACTGCCGTACAATTTGCCTTGCGATGGAACGTAGGCCCGGCGACCAGCATTTCTGTCGAAAGATACCCATTAGTGTATTCACACCACAATGTAAATGCAAACAATGCAAATATCTTAGATAAGCCCTAACTAAGCGTCCCTTGGCTGGCAAAAGAATCAAATGTTTCATTTCCTCTACTTGGGACACACGTCCCCTAGTGCAAATCAACTTATTATCTAACACTAAATTTAATTGTCTGACAAAATTAATAACTTCACGATGGGGTCTGACTCCACCCTCCAAGTAAGCATAGATTGTAGGCAAATAATATTTTTGCTCTAATTGGACAATAATACTGAACGGATGCTGTTTTAATTTAGTAACTCAATAAGATTTGGAACTCTACTTCCCTCTGTAGAATTTCCCATATCTCTCCGGGGGGAACAGGTCTTATTTCTTCCCTCATTTCTTGCACCGCCGCCACTACGGTTCTTTCATTGGTTGGATCATCCTCTTTGCAAAGAACAGGCTCTCCCGCAGTTCTCAGGAACTCTGGACCATTCTGCCAAAGAGGGTTCTGCAGCAGTTGTTGCGTTGTTGCTCCTCTGGACAGGACATCGGCAGGATTCTGTTTACTTGGGACATAGCTGAAACTGAAATCGCAAACCTGACGAAGAAAAATAATCTCCGCCAGTCTGTTAGATATGAATACATTCTTATTATCTTTGGCATCGGGAGATTCTACCCATGCCAACGTGACCTTACTGTCGGTCCACATGACTATCTCTCGTGGCTCTATCAGCCCTTTAAGCGTCTTAGCTGATCTGCAGCCTAACAACAATGCTAATAGTTCTAGCTTGGGGATTGTCAACTTGTTCATCCCCTTGAGGGTGATTCTCATCTTACTAGTGAGTAGGCTTACTTGATTGCAATTGTCCCTAGTATATGCTACTGCACCGTATGCCTTGCTGCTGGCATCGCTGAATACATGGAGCTCTAAATTTTTCTTGCCTACCGCTCTTGGAAATGTGATGTTACTTACCGCTTTCAATTCACACAACAACTCACCCGCTTCTTTAGCTTTCTCTGTCCTTAACACGTCATAAATGGAGACCAACATGGAAAGTACCCTATGCTTCGTAGGTACCCATCCCTCCCCCAATTCACTGATTCTCTTACTCTCTTTCACACACAATTGATCGACGTCTCGGGCCCATCGCAGCCCAAGTACGTTCACATTCACTGGCTCACTCCATTGCTTTTCGCTATCGAAGGCTAAGTTATTGGACGCCCACACCTTCTAAAGGCATACCAGCCCTTTCTAAGATCTTGTTGACAGATTCATGCTCCTGCCCCATGTTCTCTACATCCTCGAAAGTACTGAGATAATTATCTACGTAAAAGGACTTAGCCAAATCTGGCCTACCTTCCCTTTCAAAATGACAATTCAAAACTTGTTGCAACAAAAACGGACTCGCCGTGATGCCGAACACCACGACTCTAAAGGCGAAGGTGAGCGTTCGACCTGCTACCTCGCGCCACAGAAATTGTGTGTATTTGTCATCACTGGGATCTAACAATGAAATCGTGTGTATTTGGCATCAGAGGGATCTAACAATACACGGTGGAAGGCCTTACTGATGTCAGCTACATGGCATATTCGTTCAATCTGAACCTTATAAGCAAATGATATGCTAATTCTATTAGATTGGGGCCAGGTAAGAGGCACTCATTCAACGGTTTATGACCTTTAGATTTTGCTGAGGCATTAAACACGATTCTGAGGGGGGTCGTGCGGCTATCTTTCTTAATTCCAAAATATGGCATATAATACCCTTCAATCTTGGGTTCCTTTACTTCTGATATAAAGCCTGCTTCTAGATACTTATTTATCACTCCCTGATACTGATCAAAATATTCCCTGTCCTTCCTAAATTTAGTTTGCAACGATTCTAGTTGCGCTACAGTGTTTCGATAGTTCGTATCTGGCCTAGCATCCGACCCGAATGGTAGACTAACCTGATATCCCTCAGGCTTCTTTACGACACTTTGCGACACCTTTCGCATGGCTTCCGCTTCGCGGACAGTATATTGCTCTGATGGGGCGATGCCAACGCGGTCCAAACGCCACCACTCATCTACGTCAAACTGGTTTGGTTCACTCGCAATCTACAGACTCTCAGCATTTTCGCATGTTCGATCTTTTTGCCTTTTAATAGCCACTGCGGCACTTTTCCATATGGCGACATTCCATTATGGGTCAGGAAAAGACTTATCCCATCAACTTTCTCGATGCCTATGATGAAGTAAGCTAAAATAATCGGCCCCTACTAAAATGTGCACATTTTTCAACTCATTGGACTTACAGTGAACCCTCGTTTATCGCGGTAGATAGGTTCCAGACCCGACCGCGATAGGTGAAAATCCGCGAAGTATTGACACCATATTTACCTATTTATTTAACATGTATATTCAGACTTTTAAAACCTTCCCTTGTACGTACAGTAGTACTGTTAACAAACTACCCTTTAATGTACAGAACACTTAAGGGGACCGTCCGCCATGGGGTATTGACATAACAACTTTCAGAAATCGAAAATTGTTTTATTGCTTCTATGTATGCCTAAACATGTCGTACATACTCCCCAGAAGTTTCAGCCAATTATTTTTACAAATAACGGAGATATAGAGGTTTTTAAATGATGACGTCATCCTTACTGTGTCGTCTGCATGACTTAGTTTGACAAAATCGTCTTTGTGTGTAATTTTGCATATATATAGCGATTTTTCACTTATATTTCGATCTATCGTACGTCTGGCAGAAATGGAAGGCATTGGTAGAGTGTAGATGAACGAAGTCTACTCCTACAATAACAGAAGCCAAAGTTGCCAAAGATGTATAGAAGTTATAATGTATGCGTATGTTTACTTGAAGTTGGTATGTACATTGTGTTTCCACAACGCCTTCGGGAACATTATAGCAAGGCCAATGTTAACTAAGGTTGTAGAAAGAACAAATAGTCAATCATTTTTCCAAACAATGAAAATAGCGGTCTTTAAATGATGACGTCATCCTTATGGCGTCGTCTGCATGACTGAGTTTGACAGGTGCGCAGTTCTCTCTCTCTCTCTCTCTCTCTCTCTCTCTCTCTCTCTCTCTCTCTCTCTCTCTCTCTCGAATTATTTACCCCTGCCATTTATACAAATACTTTTATTCTCTCTCTCTCTCTCTCTCTCTCTCTCTCTCTCTCTCTCTCTCTCTCTCTCTCCAATTATTTAAAACTCCCATTTATACAAATACTATAATAACAATGTTCAACTCACTCTCTCTCTCTCTCTCTCTCTCTCTCTCTCTCTCTCTCTCTCTGTTTCGAAATCTTGTACCTCTGGCAGAAATGAAAGGCATTGGTAGAGGGTAGGTGAATGAAAACTACCAGCTACGAAAATATCACAAAGTTTCCAAAGACATATAGAAATTATAATGCATGTGTTTATTTACTTGAAGTTTGTATGTTGATTGTGCTTTCACAACGTCCTCTGGAATTTTATAGCAATGCCAATTTTACATAAGGTGATAGAAAGAACAAAAAGTAAGTGGAGAACAAGAAAACAGAAGCCAAATATGCCAAAGATGTATAGAAGTTATAATGTATGCGTTTGTTTACTTGAAGTTCGTATGTACATTGTGTTTCCACAACGCCCTCGGGAACTTTATAGCAAGGCCAATGTTACCTAAGGTTGTAGAAAGAACAAATAGTCAATCATTTTTCCAAACAATGAAAATAGCGGTCTTTAAATGATGACGTCATCCTTATGGCGTCGTCTGTATGACTGAGTTAGACAGATGCGTAGTTCTCTCTCTCTCTCTCTCTCTCTCTCTCTCTCATTATATACCCCTGCTATTTATAAAAATACTTGTATTCTCTCTCTTTCTCTCTCTCTCTCTCTCTCTCTCTCTCTCTCTCTCTCTCTCCAATTATTAAAAACTCCCATTTATACAAATACTATAATAATAATGTTCAACTCTCTCTCTCTCTCTCTCTCTCTCTCTCTCTCTCTCTCTCTCTCTCTCTCTCAATTTGAACTGTCATCTATATCAGCCAAAGGCTCTCTCTCTCTCTCTCTCTCTCTCTCTCTCTCTCTCTCATGTTTCGAAATCTCGTACCTCTGGCAGAAATGAAAGGCATTGGTAGAGGGTAGGTGAATGAAAACTACCAGCTACGAAAAAATCACAAAGTTTCCAAAGACATATAGAAATTATAATGCATGTGTTTATTTACTTGAAGTTCGTATGTTGATTGTGCTTTCACAACGTCCTCTGGAATTTTATAGCAATGCCAATGTTACATAAGGTGATAGAAAGAACAAAAAGTAAGTGGAGAACAAAAAAAAAGAACCAAGAAAGAGGGAAACATGGATAAGAGTACAAAGCTGAAACCTGCTAACTAAAACACTGGCAACAATTAGAAATCGCTGGCAATTCATAACATAGGAATAGTAAACTGAGGGTTCAAATACCTCCTTTAGGGTGCATTTATGTAGGAATGAACAATAAAAGTTATCATAATAATATTATCTTGATTTCTTTTAGAAAAGAAGCGAAAGCTTGCTGCAAATCTTTGAGAGCTCTTAACTCAAAAACATACTTATTCCCACTTAGGTACATTTTTCTCACTTATTTGTTGTTCGATATTAGAGAAAAAGATATCGTTGAAAAGAAGAATAAAAATTCCACAATTCTGTCTGACAAAATTTTGATTTTCGTTTTACATTTTTTTTCACGATTATTTTCCGTCTAGACGAGGAAAAAAAATAAAAATTTATTAAAAAAAAACAGAAAGGAAAATCAAAATTCTGTCTGACAGAATTGTTCGGTTGTTAGCGTAGTTTTTGTGGTATAAGTTTCAATACAATTGGTATTATAGTAGTGGGGAAAAATGTACCTAAATATTTTTTTTAAATCATGATTTTTGCTCATAAATCCAAAAGTTTTCGATCAAATGACTTGAAATTTTTATATGATGAAGGTATTATATGTGTCTAAAACATATATAGAAATTGTGTAATTTGGATCATTAGGAAAAAAAATGGCGGACATGGCGGACGGTCCCCTTAATGCATGTACTACAGTACCCTAAACTAAAACAGGCACAAATATTAAAGGCGATTTTATATCATGCATTTCCTAAACACTCTAAAAAGCACGATAAAAAATGGCAACCAATGTTTTGTTTACGTTTATCTCTGATCATAATGAAGAAACAAACTCATTTAGTGTACACATATATGTATAGGTTAGTTTTTGCATCGATTATATTGATTATACAGTATGTTGATTTTGTTATTACCAATGTTTTACCTAATTTTTCTTAGGACTTCCAAATGAAATGTTTTTCTTTATGACGCCGCCTGAAACGACGGCGTCATAAAGTACGCTCAGTAAACAATCACGCTCAGAACAAAGAAGGCATTTAACGCGCATGATGAAAGTGATAAATAATGATATTTACAGTAAAAGCATTTACAAAATATGTTATTACAAATATTATTTACCGTATCTATATAAAATCATACAGTACATACTGTACATAGCAAAGCAGGAAAACAATTTACGAGAGAGAGAGAGAGAGAGAGAGAGAGAGAGAGAGAGAGAGAGAGAGAGAGAGAGAGATTGTTTTACGTACGTAAGTGTAAATTTTAAACAAAAAAAATATGATAGGTTACGACATGTATACTCTTCAGACTTTTAAAACCTTCCCTTTAACTTAATGCATACAGTACTAAACTATAAAACAGGCACAAATATTAAAATGTTAGAATATTAAAGTAAAAAATAAAGATTGTTACTGTACTCACCACGAAAGAAGTTCAAGAAAAACTTGAATGATGATGGCAATGAATTTGCTGCACAGTAGAAATGATGATGATAAAGCTGATGATGTCTTCTACTGTGCAGCCAATAATAGTATTTTACATCTCTTCAGACGGAGGTGTCTTTTCCTGGGACACCTCTTCAACTTCTTCCTGAGACACTTCTTCAATTTCTTCCGAGGGCATTGTGATCGGAAGTTGCTGCCGCTGCTTCTTTTTTCGCAAGAGCATTCTGTAGGGAGCCATGTGTTCATCGATCTTGGTGCAGAATTGTACAGAACGAACCATATCCTCGTCCCACTCTTGCGACATTTCTTTCACCTCATTCGCAAGCTTGCAGAGCTTGGCAAGCCGTTCTAATGTTAAGCCCATTTCTTCGACATTTTCTTGGATCTCTTCCTGTGTTTCACTGTCTTCACTGCCCGATTTCGTCAGGTCTTCGAGGTCTGCGGCCGCGTAACTTCTACTGTCTTTTAACATATCGAGAAGCGTCACCTTCTCAGCAATCGTCACCATCTTTCGGTGCTGTTTAGGCTCACTACCAGCCTTAGTAGAAGCAGAAGGCTTGGGAGGCATTGTACAGTAGGGTTTAACAGAAAGTTCAACAAAAAGTTCAACTTAAAACAGTCACGCACAGCACAGATTAAAGTTCACAATAACTTAACAAACGTCAACACAGCGATACGGCGGGAGACAAAGTGACTGCGGAAAGAGATGCTGCGAGTTGGAGAAGCGGTCAAAAACACCAATCACAGGCTAGCTTACAAAACTTGGGTTCTGATTCGTCATCTATCAGCTCTTGAACCAATCACAACCCGTCTTATATGCTATGTAGGTTACCAATTCAAAGTACAAGATACCCTGCGTAAAGTATACTGTACAGTAATAATAATACTGTAATAATAATAATAAATAATGATACTTTAATAGTAATAATAGTAATAATAATAATGATAATAATAATAATAATAACAATAATAATTTTAATAACAACAACAATAATAATAATAATAACAATAATAATAGCTTTACGTACGCTATTTTACGCTTTTGTTGTAGGATGTGTGTGTGTGTCTCTCTCTCTCTATCTCTCTCTCTCTCTCTCGTACGCTTATTTGAAATGTGATTTTTGCAACAAAGAATATTATTGGATGCAGTACTACGTACGTATACATACAAAAGATTCATGGAAAAGAAGCACATCCATTACATTTGTAGTACAGTAGTAGCCAACAGCAGCCTTACACCATTCTAATATGGTATGACTGCATCTGATTTGCATTTCATGTTCGATTTAATTTTACTACGTACTGTATACAGTACTGAATTATCGTATGATCACATTCTCTTTTCGTGTTTTATTTCTTTCTGTGCTTAATTATATGTCATATGTAATGCAATGAACAATCAGTAAGAGCAGATATTACTAATTACAGTATTAATGGAATTACAGGTAACGAAATATCGTATTTGGGGTCTTCAGATATCGCGGTATTTTCGAAATTTCCTGAAAATCCGCGATATGTATTTATATATGGGTTATGGAAAAAACCCGCTAAGTGGTGAATCCGCGATGGTCGAACCGCGAAGTAGCGAGGGTTCACTGTATTCTCTGGATCGGTCAACGTGACTCCCTTACTTAACAAATGCTGTCTGACTTGTACATAACCAGCGTTATGTATTGGGACGTCAATATTCTTGTGTGCCACCAGCTTCATTCGTACTACTCTTCTTCCTATCTCTATCCTACAGCTTACGACATCATATTGTCCGCTTATTTCTGCTGAGCCAAACGGGGCTATGTTCAACGCTACCTTTCCTACCTCCGGTAGGCCTAATTGCCTCGCAATTTTCACAGAGATGAAGCTTTTTTGGCTTCCCGTATCGAGAAATAAGCGGACTCGCTTACTACCTTGCTTGTGATTGATTTTGGCCATAGCCGTTGGCAAGATTGTACATGGGTGGTCCATGCTGGACATCTGTGTGATCTTTGCACTTTTGCACTGTTTGGGTTGTACTTTATCTTTAGATGGAGGGGGGGCCGTTTCGTGCTGTCAAGGCGTCGCATTCACTACGGGGCGGGATGTTGTAAACTGACTACTACTTTTACCTGGTGCTGAAGTGGAGGGAACTGATTGCAATCTTTTTCCCGGATTATAATTATCACAAATGTCTGTGTTGTGGTTACCACTACAATTCTTACAAGAGTTAGGGACAGGACACTTATCACTTCGATGACCAGAATTAATGCAATTAAAACATAGGCCCCTTTTTAGCAAAATGCGACGTCTGGCAGCTACGTCAGTTACTCGGCGGCGTCCGTGAGGCGGGGTACCGTTCGTTACAAAAGGGACACGAATTATTCTGAACTGGTTTCAACTTCGCTCTTACACTGACGTCTATTCTCTTGTCAGGTTCAAGTTTATCTCCTCGTTGCAAGGCATCGTCCTCGAGCATTCGAATAATGAAATCGATCTCGTCGAAGAATTCATCTAGTGTATAGTCACACTTTCTCAGATGTTCAACTACTTTCCTGTAGAGCTTCCCTTCTGACAATTTTTGATTAATGAGGCTCATGACCATAGCATGGCCTATATCGTTACTACTTAACCTCTTGATCTGCTCGATTATGATTGTTAATTCAAAACGAAACCTTTTCAGCTCTACAGGATTTAATGAGGGTACAAAGATATTAGCTAACTTTCTATGTAGAATTACGAGTGTTTGATGGACATTACCATATTGTTTGTCTAAGAGATCCAACGCTATCCTATAGTTCGCGGCGGTTACACTTAGGGATTTTACGATCCTAAGCGGATCCCTGCCTAAAGTCCCCAATAGATGCGTAAATTTGGATACATCATCCAAATCTGCTCTTCGATCCACATGTATCGTGAAGAGCTCTCGAAACGAAGCATATTCTTACACTTCCCCCTCAAACGTGGGTAGAGGCAGCGGTTTCAATTTGGGGAGGGAAACATTCCCTGTCGGAGTGACTTTCACTCTATCAATTCGGTTATACAGAAGCGTAGAAGCTCGCATAGCTTCTCCTAACGTGTGCCTGATTCGGGCATCCAAACCAGATTCTAGTTTGACAGATTGTCTCTTATACAGCTCTCTTAGCTGTCCTTCCTCCGCTCGCAATTGCGTGACCAGATT
>NC_090765.1:1284863-1322363 GCF_036898095.1 Palaemon carinicauda | reverse complement strand
GCACAGAATGTGGATAAGGAACAGCTTCATGTTTTCTGGCGATCCAACTCGAAGGCCTGGGTCAATAGGCAGTTCTTTGTCCAATGGGTTAACCATGTTTCCGGTTCTTCTGTGAAGAAGTATCTTCATGAGCAGAAATTGCCTTTAAAGTGCCTGCTCTGCCTTGACAATGCACCCGCTCACCACCCCGGACTTGAAGATGATATCTTTGAAGAATTCAAGTTCATAAAGGTGCTGTATCTTCCACCGATTACCACCTCTATCCTCCAGCCCACGGACCAGCAAGTCATCTCGAATTTCAAGAAGCTCTACACCAAGCACTTATTCAAGCAGTGCCTTATTGTCACGCAAAGCACCAACTTAACTTTGCGTGAATTTTGGAAAAGCCACTTTAACATGGTGCACTGCTTGAAGATCATAGATCAGGCTTGGGTGGGATTAACTCGACGAACCCCCAATTCTGCCTGGAAGAAGCTGTGGCCTGATGCAGTTTCTCCCCGAGATTTCGATGGTTTTGACCCCGAACCTGATCCCGTGGTGGGTGCAGCGGAAGACGTAGAGGAAATCGTCTCCCTTGGCAAGTCCATGGGTCTGGAGGTCGACGCAGATGACATCACGGAACTCGTCGCCGAACATCACGACGAACTTACTTCAGAGGAGCTCAAGGAACTCCATGCTATGTCTGAGCACATGAGTGATGACGAGGAAGGGATCGAGGAGGTAGAACATGTGTTAGGTTCGGCGCAAATAAAAGAGGTGTTAGGAATATATCAAGACGTGGTCGACTTCATCGACAAATACCATCCAAAAAAATTGCAGGTTTGTCGTGTAGTTGCCCAGTTCGATGATGTTTGCCTAACTTATTTTCGAAACATTCTGAAAAGCCGTACCAAGCAACTTTCTATCGATAGCTTCTTTAAAAAAACTACGAAGCGAACTCGTGATGAAGAGGAAGGAAGTGGTTCAAAGAAAACGGCAAAGAGGGAAGAGAAAAATAATTCAATCAATTATAAGTGTAGAGAGTGAAAGTGATTAAAATTAATCATCAAAAAGAAAAAAAGAGAATGTAAAAAAAAATATAAAAAAAAGAAATAAGCTAAGTTAGGTTAAAGTTCACTTAGTGTAAGTTAGAATAAGTTACGGTAGTGTACGTTTATCGTAGTCACTCTCTCTACCTCCTCGCAGTCCGTCTGTGTCCTCTCTGCGTAGCAAGACCAACACCTGCGCTGGAGTTTCTAAGGTAAAGTGACGCTAAAAACCCGTTTCTTATTTATTATTTCTTTATAATTATTCTTTTTTACATGTCTATTATCTAATTTAGAGTGCATATTGTCATGTGTATTTATGTGTAGTAATTTATTAAGGAGTTATCATATGTTTTTGGGCTCAACCACGGATTAATCCTATTTCAATGTATTCTTATGGGAAAATTCGTTTCTACATCGGAACATTTTCTACACCCGAAGTCGGTTGTGGAACGGATATATATATATATATATATATATATATATATATATATATATATATATATATATATATATATATATATATATATATATATATATATATATATATATATATATATATATGTATTTATAATATATATAAATAAATATATACATATATATATAAATGTATACATATATATATATATATATATATATATATATATATATATATATATATATATATATATATATATATATATATATATATATATATATATATATATATGTACATGTACATGTACATGTACATGTACATATATATATATATATATATATATATATATATATATATATATATATATATATATATATATATACATATGTATACATTTATATATATATATATGTATATATTTATTTATATATATATATTATAAATATATATATGTATATATATATATGTATATATATATATATATATATATATATATATATATATATATATATATATATATATATATATGTATATATATATACATATATGTACATGTACGTATATATATATATATATATATATATATATATATATATATATATATATATATATATATATATATATATATATATATATATCCTTGGTCTAAGATTTCTTTACTAATCGCATTACAATGTGTTTCAGATAGGGCCAAGATATCCAAAGTGTATTTCATAAATTCATTTTCCACTTTCTGTAACTTTCCAATCTGATTAATGCTTCTATCATTCCTATTACCTTTTGTCAATTTTCTTTTTGTATTTATATAGGTTCGTGTCACTCCTCTATGCTAGGGATTGGTGGCCATTTTGTCATTTTTGCTTTCCATAGTCAGACTAAATCCATAAAGGATTCATTGGCTATATTCATCAAAGGGTACCCAGTCCCTTGTCTTGGGCAGTACCTATCTAACTAAGGCAGGTGAATTCTGGCGGTTCACACTAATTCCAGTAAGATCATCCGGCAGGCATCAGTAGTAAAATCCTACAAGACATCTTGTCTATTGCCTTAAACTCAATCCATCACCCTACTTCCAGTGACTACATCTAGATTTAGGGTGCTTTTCTGCCACACCCAATGTTTTCGTTACTCACCAATTTGCTCATCCGCTTATGTAATCGTTGGCAAACATGGATTGCTAAGATATACCGCCTAGCACAGTACTAAGTTTCTTTAAATTATTTATTAAGATATATTTTTATTTTAGTTTTTCATCTTAAAGTTATTAATTAAGCATACTTAAATCGGCATCAATGACCATCGATGTTATGATGCCAGATAATTACAAATCATTCATTCATTCTCACACCACATGCGATTATCTTTCACAAAGTTTTGGCTTTGCTGCTACTTCTTGCTTGGAGATTATCCAGCAGCTTTTCTCTCAGACAGACCTCTCCGTAATAAGTTGAAAAGAGGATGTCTGGATACCTGCTTAGATCTTCGGCTTCAGTCTACCAGCTCAAGTGTATTATCTTCTGTAGTTGGTGTTATGGAAGGGGTACACCTCCCCTCAATGCCACTACTCCAGCAATACTGGAGCTCTTCGGTTATCTTTGGGAGGAAAAGCTTCTCTCGGCCTCGGTGTTGGAGGGCCACCGCTCGTGTTTGAGCTTAGCCTTAAGACCGAAAGGAATTAACCGTTCCTCTCCGTCAGCATTGCCTCTCTTCATATGAAGTTTTGAGCCCACCTGCCCTCAGTCGAAAGGGAGATCTCCTCCACGGATCATTGTTCGCACCCTTTGGTTCCTGCAGGGTGCCCCCTACGACCCAGAATGCCAAAATGCAGATCCTCATCATACCTCGATGACAGGTCTCCCGTCATATTGGCTTCGGCCAAGAGAGTTGACGAATCCTGTGGGCCTCCTTCGTCTCTCATTCACAACAATGGGCCAGGTAATACTCGACTTTCTTCCAGATTTTAACCCTTTGGTTTGGGAGTCCTTCGTAGTGTGACCAATGATCCAGATGAATGGCTACTCTGTCAGGGAGGAAATTGAGGTGCTATTTCAAGAGAACTACAGGAGCTCACCCTGAGTGTCAGCACTCTTCCTCAGCTCGGTGAAGGTCAAGAGAAGGTGAAGGTCAAGAGAAGGATCACCATGAACACATTCTCGGCTTGGATTCGCAAGGTCATGGACCGAGCATTGAATCTTGGTCCATCTTCTCATAGAGGAGACTTCGAGCTCGTAACATTGAGGGCAGGAGTACTCCCTTAGCGTTTATGAAGACTACTCTGTGACCCACACCATGTCAGCGGGCATGTGGTTGTGTCAAATGACCTTCACATCCCACTTCCTGGAAGACTTGACTCACAGGAACATGGAGACATTCTCCATTTACCTTGTGGTGGCTACACAATTATTGGTTTAAACACCTGAGGCTCCTTTATGGACAATTTCTAGATGTTGGAGGGTGTTACGATCCTCGTGGGGATCGAACCAGGTTCTGTTGAATTGATTAATGAAATGGGGACTCTTCGACTAAAAAAACACAATGAAACAAAAGGAAATATAGAAAGAAAACTCGCAAAAGAAAACATAATTTTATTTACAACTAGTCAAAGGTAAATGTTTCTTGATTGAGTACTTAGGAAGCACTGAACTAAACAAAGAAAATCATTTGGTTAAACTACACTCCAGCAAATAGGGGAACAGTCAAGATGGTAGATAAATAATACAAAAAGAATACTACTCTTCTCAGCAGCTCTCGACGGTTGACAGGGACGGGGATATTTCAGGTCCAAGCGTTTCGTCGTTGGTAATGAGGGCGGGTGGCAACTCGTTCGGACATCTCGGACAAAGCTGGTTACGTCTGCATTCTGGTCCTTAAGTCTTCTCTTCTTCTCTGAGCTTGTCCTCCCTCTCTCTCTCTCTCTCTCTTTCTTGTGCTTCCTCCACTTCTGTCTTTCGTACTCTCTTTTCTCTCGATCGCGTGGAAGTTTATATATCCCTGTATGGGAGGGGTTAACTATGGACAGTTCCATATAAGGAAATTTTCTCGTTTCTTCATCCTCATTGGTGTTCCTTAAAACCGCTGATAACACCTAGACAAACGCTCTACTGGTGTAATCAAATTCCATAACGTTGACTCCTTCAGCTAATGTATATCCTTTGGCGACAAACACTGTTCTTCTTCTCCTATGGTTTCCTTGGTCCGCTATAGACAGGGGATCGTTATGCTCAAAGACCGCCAGCCTAGGCACATATCTTGACGATGACAGCTTCAATAAACAATAACGGGACCTTATCTCTCTCTCTCTCTCTCTCTCTCTCTCTGCTTCTCTAAGAGTAGAAAAATCACATGTTTTAACATTCTTTTCTATATTATTCTATCTACCCATGACACATCCCCCCTAAAAGAAAAAAAAAAAGGAAAATCTACTGATTTTATCTTTTTTTTAAACAAAACTATCAAAGGAGAAAATCACTTATCCCTAAACTAAGAGACAATTACTCCATTACTCTCGTATCATGTACCTATAACCAAAACACACACTTACGTGTTGATAAGAAAAAAAAAAAAAACAGAAAGAAAACAAACTTCCATATCATTCTGAAAAGTCTCTAGAAAGACTGTCGGCTATTACATTATTCTTTCCCTTTATATGAACTATCTTTAAATCATAATCTTGTAATTCTAAATTCCAACGCATGAGATGTTTATTTTTATTCTTAAACCTATCTAAGTAAACTAATGGATTGTGATCAGTATACACAGTTAAAACATGACCACTATGTACATAAATCTCAAAATGTTGCAAGGTTGATACTAAACTAAACAATTCCTTCTCAGTAGTTGAATAATTCTGCTGTGCTTTATTTAACTTCTTCGAATGATAAGCTACAGGGTGCTTGGTCCCGTTCACTTCTTGCAACAGAACTCCTCCTATTCCAATATCACTTGCATCTATCGCTAAATTAAATTCCTTGCTAAAATCGGGCAACATTAGTACGGGTTTGTGAATCATTATGGCCTTTAACTTATTGAAAGCTTCGATACATTCATTATCAAATACAAAACTTCGTCCTTTCTTGAAAAGATTAGTTATTGGAGCACTTATTTCTGAAAAATTAGGAACAAATCGGCGGAAATATGAAATCATTCCGATGAATCTCATTGCCTGTTTTTTACTGGTAGGAATTGGGAAGTTGATGATAGCTTCTATGTTCCCATCTTTTGGACAAATCTTACCTAGACCTACCTTATGACCCAAATATGTGATCAAGGTTTTTCCGAATTCACATTTTTTCAGATTTAAAACAAGTTTTGCTTTCTCAAGGACTGCTAATACTTTAGCTAAAATGCGTAAATGTTGCTCCCACGTATCTGAAAATATTACAAGATCATCCAAATACACAACACAGTTATCAATTCCATTTAAAACTCTATTCATTAATCTTTGAAAAGTACTCGCTGTATTCCGTAGACCAAAAGCCATAACTTTGGGTTCATAACTACCGAAAGGTGTTATGAAAGCAGATATTTTCTGTGCTCGACTACTTGAAGGTACTTGCCAATAACCTTTGGCCAAATCAAGTTTAGAAATAAACTTGGCATTTCCTATTTTATTTAAACAATCTTCTATCTTGGGGAGAGGAAAATTACTTTGTTTCGTAACACTATTCACTTTTCTAAAATCAATACACAGCCTATCTGATCCATCTTCCTTCTTAACAAGAACTATTGGAGAGCACCAGTCACTTTCGCTGGGAACAATCAAACCCTTGTCTAGCATATACTTAATTTCCTGTCGGACTGAGTTTGCTTTTTCTGGGCTTAGACGATAAGGACTTTGTCTAATGGGTTTTGTGTCCTGCAACTCAATATCGTGTTCTAAAAGATTAGTCAAACCCAATTTATCACTAACAGTTTCTGGATAATTTGAAAACACATTGAATAATTCCCTTGTTTTTTCTTTCTCTAAGCTAGAATTAAATAACGTAAAATTATTAAGAACATCAGAGTTCTTCTCGAAAGTAATTTCTCTCTGCGACACTGTTACAACTGGCATTGGACGTTCATTATATTTCTTTAGCAAGTTGATGTGCAACCACTTAGCTCTATGCTTACCCATATCAATTAAGTAATTCAAATTTATCCTTTTTTCTATGATAGGAAATGGACCTTCGAACTTATAAGATAATGAGGGACCTTCTTTCTGGACTAATACTAAGACTTCATCACCCACGTGGAAAATTCTGTCTTTAGCCTTAAGATCGTATTTTCTTTTAGTTTCCCCTTGACAGTTGCTCTTGTTTTCTTTTGCCATCTGCCAGGCTTTCCTTAAATCCTCTTTGTGATCTTCGATATTCTGTATGTAATCCTTTCTACCTTCTTCTTGCATTAACTTACACTTTAAAATTTCTAAAGGTCCTTTAGTGGTGTGACCGAACAACAAATCAAAAGGACTAAATCCCGTGGTGTCATTAGGAGTTAATCGTAAAGCCAACAAGACAAAAGGTAACTTTTCTTCCCAATCATGTTGGAAATTATTACACAACTTCCTTAAGCAACTTTTCAACGTTTGATGAAAACGTTCAACAATTCCTTGTGATTCAGGGTGGTACGGGGTGGAAGTTACAAGTTTAATCCCTAACTCTTTCATTTTATCTCTGAAATACTTTGATACAAAATTGCTACCATTATCACTGTATAACGCAAGGAAGTCCAAATTTAGAGAAATAGTTCAGCAAGCGTTTAACTACAGTTTTTGCATTGCAATTTCTTACTGGGATTGCTTCTGGATATCGTGTTAGTCTATCAATGATTGTTAATAGATAGATATTCCCTCCCTTACTTCTGGGCAAAGGGCCTACGATATCAATTACGACATTCTCAAAAGGTTCTCCTACCGATGGGATATTACATAATGGAGCCCGGGGAATTACTTGATTAGGTTTGCCAGCCATTTGACATTTGTGACAACTTAAAACATATCTCTTCACATCACTTTTCATTTTAGGCCAAAAGTACGTTTTAGTTATACACTTGAATGTTTTATTTACTCCTAAATGTCCTTGTTCATCATGTGCTAATATCAAAATTGATTCACGAAGTTTCCTAGGAGTTACTAATTGCACTATGACCTCCTCTTTGCTACCTGTCTTAGGACGAACATAGCGACACAAAAGTTCGTCTTTTAAACTAAATGTTTCCTTACAAACATTTTCAGGTTCATCATCCAATTCACATTCAAAAATTCTAGTTAGTGTTTCATCTTCCCTCTGCATCTTAACTAGTTCATCCCTATTCAATAAGCTAGTTTCTGAAACACTAATCTGTACATCACTTCTTTCGACAGCTACATCATCATCTCTGCTCACATCATCAACATTTGTAAAGTCAGTTTCCTCAGCTACACTCATGCTAAGCTCATCATCACTGCCTCTATTACCTACGTTCGAATCCTCGAACAACCCATGGCCGTAGTCAATATCCGAATCTAATCCTGACCTGGTTACTATCATTTCAGGCACTTGAACTTCACTTAAAATAGGATTCACACACTTGGAGGTTGTTAAATCATTGCCAACAATAATGTCAACGCCGTCTACGGGCAAAGTATCCACGACTGCTAGTTTTACATCTCCTGTTACTAACTGACTTTCCAATTTCATCTTTAACAAAGGACAAACTACACAAGTGTTCGGAAACCCACCTAGCATAACTTTTTCTTTCATGCTGATTATTACATTCCTTGGTACACTCTCTCTCCTAACGAGTGATACGGCCGCTCCCGTATCCCTAAGCAAAACTACTTCCCTTGAATCACCTCCTTTAAGAGAAGAAACTAAACCTTCAGACAAAAATTCACCATAATGTTTCCTAGTTTCTTTCAAGAGACTATTCCTTCCTGAAGAAAGATTATTAACTAGTGACACAGGTTTCTTCACATTCGTACTTTCTACTGTGCAATTCCTAGCTATATGACCTTTCTTATTACAATTGTAACAAGTGACCTCTGAATTACTGACTGCCCATTGGCTCCTACAGTACCGAGAAATATGACCTTCCTTCCCACATGTGTAACAATAATAATGATAATAATAATCCCGGTTCCTATTATTGTTATTGTTAGAACTACTTTTACTATGTTGTGCCTTACTTGACAAAAGATCGTTTTTCTTTTTACTGCCACTTAAACCGTGTGTGAGACTGTACTCATCTGCTAATCTCGTAGCACCGGCAAAAGATGTTTCACGCCTATCTTCTATATATAATTTGATGTCTGGGGATATGTTATCTTTGAAACTTTCTAACAAAACTAAGTTCTTGAGATCTTCAAAATGATCGACTTCAGCGGAAGTCAACCAATCACAAAACGATCTTTCTAACTTCTTTCCGTATTCTACATAAGTACTAGTATCATCTCTCTTCAAACTTCTAAACTTCTTACGGTACGCCTCTGGTACCAATCTGTATGCACTAAGTACGGTTTCTTTCACAGTATCATAATCTTCACTTTCATCCTCAGACAAACAACTATACACAGAATGTGCCTTACCACTTGAAACTGATTGTAAATACAAAGTCCACTGTCTTTTAGGAGCGCCTACTCTGTTCATTAACTTTTCAAAAGACAAAATATTTCGTAACATCTTCCTCATCAAATTTCGGTATAAGTTTAAGCACTGCACTCATATCTAAACTATCAGTGTCACTATTTAAAGATGAATTACTCCCTGATCTGCTACCTGACCGACTGTTATGAAGAGTTTGTCTTAAACGAGCCATTTCTAACTCATGCTTACGCTGTTTTTCATTTTCTTCTCGCTTTCTTTCATTTTCTTCTCTTTCAGTTGCTCTTTCATCTCTCTCAAACACTTCCTGTTCTCTCTTAATAACATATTCACGGAGATCATCGCCATCTAGACCAAGAAGTTTACCTGAATCTATCAAATCTCTCGTAATCGCACTCATTCTGCTTCTTTCTATATTCTCCCTGTTTCAATTGGTTATGTAGTCGAAAATTCTGGCAAAGGTCGCCAACTGTTACGATCCTCGTGGGGATCAAACCAGGTTCTGTTGAATTGATTAATGGAATGGGAACTCTTCGACTAAAAAACACAATGAAACAAAAGGAAATATAGAAAGAAAACTCGCAAAAGAAAACATAATTTTATTTACAACTAGTCAAAGGTAAATGTTTCTTGATTGAGTACTTAGGAGGCACTGAACTAAACAAAGAAAATAATTTGGTTAAACTACACTCCAGCAAATAGGGGAACAGTCAAGATGGTAGATAAATAATACAAAAAGAATACTACTCTTCTCAGCAGCCCTCGACGGTTGACAGGGACGGGGATATTTCAGGTCCAAGCGTTTCGTCGTTGGTAATGAGGGCGGGTGGCAACTCGTTCGGACATCTCGGACAAAGCTGGTTACGTCTGCATTCTGGTCCTTAAGTCTTCTCTTCTTCTCTGAGCTTGTCCTCCCTCTCTCTCTTTCTCTCTTTCTTGTGCTTCCTCCACTTCTGTCTTTCGTACTCTCTTTTCTCTCGATCGCGTGGAAGTTTATATATCCCTGTATGGGAGGGGTTAACTATGGACAGTTCCATATAAGGAAATTTTCTCATTTCTTCATCCTCATTGGTGTTCCTTAAAACCGCTGATAACACCTAGACGAACGCTCTACTGGTGTAATCAAATTCCATAACGTTGACTCCTTCAGCTAATGTATATCCTTCGGCGACAAACACTGTTCTTCTTCTCCTATGGTTTCCTTGGTCCGCTATAGACAGGGGATCGTTATGCTCAAAGACCGCCAGCCTAGGCACATATCTTGACGATGACAGCTTCAATAAACAATAGCGGGACCTTATCTCTCTCTCTCTCTCTCTGCTTCTCTAAGAGTAGAAAAATCACATGTTTTAACATTCTTTTCTATATTATTTTATCTACCCATGACAGAGGGCAGAGTTTAACCATGGTTAATTCTGGGATAAATGACAAAGAGTGACTGGCTCTTTCCTTCATCTTTCCTCTTGGAGGGTTAGGGTAACTGCACCTACTGTACTTTGCGAAGCTGGCCTCTGCTGTCTGTAGGCAAAACCATTTCCCTTGTGTGACCTGGTATAGAGAGATATACTTGTTACATCCCCATACCCCAGGGTGAGTTGGGATTGGGTACAGCTATAGTTTATTTTAAGATTCCTACTTATTATGAGAATTCTTACCTAGAGTAGTCACACTACTAGTATCACATAATCCCTTGGATTGATCAGGCTGCTACCCGTGCTTTGCACGAATTGTTAGCAAGGGGTCAGGGTTTCTTCCTGTTACGTGCGAAGCACATACGGGAAAACCGTGGGTCAAAGACCAGCCAGTTGGTTTGAACTTCTACTCTCCTAAGGGGTGAGTTAATCCCTATAAATAGCGAGGGTTTGTATTAGTGTTGGAACAAATGACAAATTTGAAAGTAATTTGTATACCTAATGATACAAACTTGTAGCTATTTATACAAATTGGCCTACCATCACATGTCCCCTGTTAAGTCCTGCATGCAATAAAAAGTGATGAGACAACAAAGGTGTGTCTCAGCAGGGTAGCCGGCTACCCCTCCAACCCCTCCCCCCTGCTAATTAGTGAGTGGGTCGTTACACCTTGCTAAAAGTCTAATGGCTAATCTTCCAGCTTTGCTGAAAGTATAATTTCTATAAATAACTACAAGTTTTTAACATTAGGAAAAATACAAATTACTTTCAAACTTGTTATATTTTGCAATTAAATTTTACCACTTGCAGGAACTAATATCTAATTACTTACAGATTCAGGCTGGTAGCTTTTATCCTACACGACTGCAGAGCTATTGTCCATCTAATGGTAAGATCATAATTATGCAATGTTTCTTATTTTCTTTACCAAAGATATGACATTTGATTATTTAAATTGTACTTTTATCCTGTAAAGATAGCCTTATCTTAAGGTGTTGCATCTTTTGCAGTAATTCCTCCCTTATATACTTCAAGTTGATGGTTGCCATGAGGTCATAATATAGATTGGGGCAGAAAAGCTAGCCTTGGTTAGGTTAACATTTGATCTTGGCTAAATATTATCTAGAATGGGTAGTCATACATTGATACTAATGCTAGAATATAAAGAAATAAGAATCACTCATCATTGAAGTGTGTAAAGAATTCATTGAATGATACAGTTCCATCAAGCTAAACACTAAAAATCTGATTGTAGGGCTGCTCATATTTGCACTTGACCAATTTAAGTGTGGCGGTGGGCAAGCAATACACTAATAAAGGTATACTGTTATAGATGAGTAATGATACGTGATATACTTTATATAAAGTTTGTTCTCCCTGACCACGAATTCCACATCCTTTAATGCAATTATAGGCAGTTGACTAGTTGATACTATTTAAGAAAATTATACACAGAATTTCATTTACTCTACTTTACTTCTAAAGACAGAAATTACTATCTTTCTCTTACAGTCAAAGAAATAGTTAATTTGTTTTAAAGACAGTGTAAATTATATTTTTGATATTTTACACTAAAGAAAAAGAAAAGTGAGTAGAGTCAGGCATATCTGATGTCATCATTTTATATTTTTGTCACATGCTATGTGTATGTTGTGTTGAGTAAGGTAGCATGTGGCAAACAATACATATCAGAACATGTGGGTGTGAAGAGAGTTACATTTTAAAGAAAACAGTTTTATATCTTGAATAAACTCAGAGGTGATTACAATATTGATTAATTTCAATTGTTTGAAGTATATTGATTAATAATCCGTTCTTAGTGAAGCAAGGGGCAAAAGGGTATTACACATAATAAAAAAATAAGGTGTGTGAGCACACAACGGCACTAATGTGGACTGGGTCTTAAATCCAACTGCAAAGTATTCTTGTTGATCTCCCTCTTTGAGCTGCTGTTAAAGCATTGTGAAAGGCAACAGGGTTCTCAAACTTTGGGATTTGTTCCCCCAGTTCAAATCTAACTTTCTCTCTTTATTCCGTATAATATTCTCAACATTACTCCGACCTCCTAATTTTATAAACTTTATCATTCTAACAAACCTTACTTTATTTATTGTGGATATACTTTCGGTGGAGCTGGAAGGCAGCCATTAGATCAAGAGTGCAAAGTAGCAACAATACCTAACCACTGTAGTGGGTAGGTAGGGGGTGGCTGAGGGGTACCCAGCTACCTATATCTACTCACGGTTCAATAAACCACGTCACTTTTTTTTTTTGGCTGGTAGAGAACACACGTCTCTCCTCTCCTCCTCAAGGCGTACCTATGTAGTCTTTTGTTTTACGCTCATCCTCTTTTAAATTGCTTTTTGTACGTTTCTCTAACTGACGTCAGAAGGCTGGCAGACACCTTAGCTGTGTACGAGGTCCTCCTCTCCTGTCCCATCTGACGTCCTCCTTCTGACGTCAAGCCCTCTCGCCTTCTGCCTATCTCATCGTCTCCCAAATATCCCAATATCTCTTTTTCTCCCTACAGGAAAAGTTTCAGCGCGTGTACAACATTCCCCTGCTGAAGATTACGAGATTACGAACGAACGTCAACCCTGGTCTGCTCGCCAATTAGAAGAACGACTGATTATTTTTTCTTCCTTACCGACGCCCCCCCGTCAGGACACCGTTCATGACGATCTATTGATCTTCTTCTGGAAGACGTTCACGATCACGAGATCAAAGGTTATCATGATCTCGAAGTTCTCCTTCTTGAAGATGATCACAGTCACGAGTTAAGCACTCATAATCACGAGATCGTAGGTCACTCGATCTCAACCCTTGTCTTCTTGAAAGCGATCACAATCATGAGGTAATCACTCGCAAGGATGGTATCGAAGGTTATCACGATCTCAACGTTCTTCTTCCTGAAGACGATCACAGTCACGAGTTGAACACTCATAATTACGAGTTCGTGGGTCACTCGTGATCTCAACACTCTTCTTGAAGTTGATCAGTCAGGAGTTGAGCACTCACAATCACAAGATCATAGGTCACTCACGATCTCAATGCTCTTCTTCTTTGAGACGATCACAGTCACGAGTTAGATATCCACAATTACGAGATTGTAGGTCATTTAAGATCTCAACACTCTTCTTCTTGAAGACGAACACCAGTTTATTCTCCCTTTCAGGGAATTCCTCCAGCAGGGTTCCCATCCTTTGTTCAGGTAAGTCCTTCGGGGAAAACTCAGAATTAAGCCTCGGCTTCTTTCTTAAGCAACACTTTATGTTACCCTTCCATTTGAGATAGAGCTCATTGAATAAGTACAGAGAATGCTGCTCAGAGGTTCGCCCTCAGATGTGAGAACTTCCCCTTCCGAGGGAGAGTGTCTACACAACTGCAGTTTGCCAATCTTCCTGCTTGCAATCCCCCCAGATGCTGAAGCCTTGATGAGGAGGGGGGGCTTAGGGAATAATAGCTGGGCTCTAATGAAGAGTGGAAACTGCTTTCCCACTGGACCTTGGTGCCCAATTGTTGATCCAACTAAATCAACATTTTCTCTCCTTTCTTTTGATTACTTCTTTTATTCTCCCATCTCTTCCTCTTGGGCATGAATTTGTTGATGACTTTGGCTTGTATGACTTTGGTTTTGACTGCTTCTTTGGATTTGGCTCAGGGTGGCATACCATCTCAACCTGTACAAATTTAGACGCCATCACCCTCTGGCGGACCCCATTGGGTGTAGACTAAGTCTTTTAAGAGTCAGGCTCCAGTGATCCGGTATTAAGTCACCCATAATTGCGGGTAATGGGTGACGCCAGGCATTGGAGTTGTCAGTAGGAAGGGCTAACTAACCCCACTGACCAGTGTACACCCACCTAAAGAGTGGCAGCCCCTCTCTAATAGAGGACTGGTCCCTGCTGAAGCCTCTTCTCGTGTTAGGCCACATGGGCTAGGAGGAACTAACATCCTCCTACAAGAGGTGGATTACCCGGCTTGCATCTTCTTTAAACTTAACCCCTCTGTTAACGACCTGGGAACTCTAAAGGACCATTCTAGTCATGTTCAATAACGAAGTAATTTGGGTAACATAGGGAAACTGCAAATCCTTCATGTCACCCAAATTCCAATAGAAATAAATTAAGATGTCTTGAATAAAACATTTCAATGTTATGGTAATAATTAAGAAACTAGAATAAGGCTTGAAGGTGACAAATAGAATTCATGGATATCATTTGATAATCATGATGAAGCTTTCAATGCAATCAGTAATATTATGAATATTAAAATCTATAATTTGAACATCAAAGGTGCTCTTTGCGATGGAGTACCTAAGGATCTAGATATATACAAACCTGCAGATTGGATTGATAAAGGTCCAGAGGTAGTTCTACCCTCCCAGAGAAAGCCAAAACCACCAAAGTGGCTTATTGCTCACTCAAAAGGTAGTACAGGAAATTATTTAAGATAGGTAAATTTCTTCAAAAGAAAGTAGGTACCACTACACCAGGAGATATATCTCGGTTTGGAAAGAACAGTTTCCTCATAAGTGCTAAATCAAAAACACAATCTGTTATACTTTGCAGTTTAAATACAGAGAATGATGACATAAAGCTGGATGTGAAACCACATCTAAACTTTAGTTATGGAAGGGGATTGGTTGTTAATAGAGACTTATATGAATTTACGGAAGAGGAGATATTGGCCATGTGTCCTTTAACTGTGTTGAAATGCATAAAGTCCCCGGAACATCGATGATTATCCTGACTTTCCAGGATGCTGATATGCCTTTCCACATTTACATTGTAAATGAATAGATTAAAGTTCAAACTTTTAAGCAGAAGTCGCTGCAATGTTTTAATTACTTTAGATATGGGCATCCATCTAAAGTTTGCAAGAATGATAAACTGCAATTTGAATCTTTCATCTACTGATAAGAGCTGCCAGCAATATAAGTTAAAAGAGGCTGCTCTCAATAAATCCAATATCGAACACAAAAGTGTGGGGCATGCTAAGAGACTATTGAATACGTTAACAAGTTATGCAAAAGTATTGAAATTGGGAGGAAAATTAAGGCAGGAGACTTCAGCCCACCTATTACTGTCCCTATTCCCCCAGAAAAGAAACTCATCATCTTCTGATAAAACTCTGCAGGATAAGGCAAGAATATCACCTAAGGCTTTGCTCACCTCTATTAAACCTTTGTCCCCCACTACAAAGGATAATACTAACCTCTCTCAGGTTATATCTTTGCCTGATTTGATGGAGGTTTCACATAAAATAGAGTTATCAGGTGCACCTCTAGTGGGGAAAACACCAATAGCTGATAAATCACTTCTTGTCAATAGGAAAAGAGAGAGACCTCCATTTCTCACACCCCCATCCATTAAAAACACCAAAGTTATGGCATCAAATAGATAGGATGTTCTGCCTGTTGATATTTCAGATCAACAGGAAAACTTCTTGAATCAATCAAAAATTCAAATTGAGGCCCACCATCCCCCACAAGAATTAGGTAAAAAGAACATCGAAAAGGCTAATATAAACCTAACTTATCAAAACCCACACTTAAGAAGCCTACAGAAAATATTGTCAAATCAAAACCTGTTAATGGGAAGACCTCATCCAAGATGTCTTCCAGAAAATAATACATAGTTTTCTCCTCCATTTTGCAATGGAATTATCAGGATTAAGAGCCAAATATGAAGAACTTAAGCTCTTAATTCATGAGCATTCCCCCATAATTGTATGTCTACAAGAGAGCAAGCTTGATGCTAATACTCCTTGTCCTCGCGAATATATTAGCTATAGGACACCCTATGATCACCGAGTAGGGAGCCATGGCGGAAGCCTTATATACGTTCCGCAGATACCCTTATCTATTCGTACACCTCTGCAGGCAGTGGTTGTACAGATTGATATAGGGAGGAAATATTCAATATGCTCTCTGTACTTGCCTCCAGATGATAACATATATGATAATTTAGTTGAGGTGATTCAACAGCTCCCTCAACCTTATCTTTTACTTGGAGATTTGAATGGTAAACATCCTTTTTGGGGTGATGCTTTAGCAAACACCAGTGGCAATATTATCTCATCAGTTGTGGAAAACGAGGATGTCAGACTCCTTAATACAGGAGAGCCCACACACTTCCATGTTCAGACAGGTACAGTGGAACCTCTACATACAATTGTCTTTATATACGATTGTTCCAACATCCGAAGTAAAATTCCATCAAATTTTTGTTTCGACACCCGAAGTAATGCTCCAACATCCGATGTAGATCTTGTTTACGCCGGTAGATGGCAGCACGTAAGAGGAACGCCATTGAGCATCGAGTGCTCTGTTCTCTGTTCTTGTGTGTATCGTGTGGTTGTCCTCTGTTTGGCCTGTTAATAACAGTGCTTTTTGTCGTCCTGATGGAAGGTTCCTTCATTAGCTTCCTAGGGTATATTTAACTACAGTGGATATTCCCAGAGAAATAAACTAAAGGTTATCGCAGAATTTTAACTTCTGGTGCGAGTACCCTAAAGGTTTCCCTCTAGGATATTGTATATCAACAGGGGACGCATGTATTAACACGCCACATAGCTATCTGCACCCCATATAGAGTTAACACTTCGATATGGAAAGGTGGCTGAGTAACTGAGGAGCCGTTCCAAAGTTACTCTCATCCGTGGCTACTTTTGGTACTCGAGGCGTAAACAAACGGGCGCCATTGCTAAATGACGTCACGTCCGTCCTCATCCTTTCGCTTGTAGCTCCTATGCTTAGTCGAATTTTTCCCAAGTGTCTTACTTATCTGCTTACATCGCCGTTATGACTCAATCTCCAGCCTCGTCCTCTTCTGGAAAGATGAGTACCAGATCCTAGTTTTGTTTAAATAAGCTCTGGCCGTAAAGTAACTTCTACTTTTCGTAATATTTGGCGTTTTGTGGCGGAGCTGTGCCAGAACCGGACGCGCCATTTACGGCGCCGCTGTTCATTTTGCATACTTTATTTAGTTAGCCAGAACAGCCACTTCCGGTCCCTTAACTGATTAATATTATTAGTTATTTAGTCTTCATAGCTAGGATGTAATTATATCGTGTGTTTGCGCTCGTTAGGCACGGTCTTTGGCCAACCCCATACTAGATCGCTAGCCTAGTGCTCATATTACTTCTTGATATAATAGTGTTCTAAGTTAAATTATGAAAATTTTGGCATTGTTAAACATACTAGTTACTGTGATTACTGTGATGTAAGTGTTTTCGCCTTTGGGGACCATAAAAGGGACTGTGTTGGTTCGTGTACCACACTCTCCTAACCTATGTAGGAACCCTTGTATGCTTCCTATCCCCCTTACCATAGAGTATTTCCCTCTGGGTTGCCTTGCTTCTCCCTTATTCTATATTGGGGAGAATCTTCTTCACCCAGAGTATTATTGCTTTCTCATCCTACCCTAAGGGAATGAACCCCCCTTAGGGTCGTGCTTGAGACCTTAGGAAGGGCTCTGCCCTTCTCCAGTTTGCACTTGGTTGGGTTACTCCTTCCTCCCTGCAACTAGCGATATGTCTTTCCAGGCCTCCCTAGCCTAGGAGAATGGTTCTCCTAATCTAGGTTAAGTTCTGGGGGCGAGATTCTGTTTTATCATAGTTCAGGACAGTACATCAGTGCTGTACCTGATCTGAGCTACCTAGCCTAGGTTAGGGAGCGTTCTCCCTTGCCTTGGTGGCCTCTCTCATACAGAGTCTCCCCATCTTAGAAAGACCCCTACTCCCCTACCCCACTCTATCCCTTTGTGTAGGCCTGTTTACACACCCCTGTCTGCTGTCCTACAACTCCTCCCTTGGGTGGAGTGGTAGGGCTAGCCTTGTTCTTCTGCTGAGCTGGCCGCTCTGGTACACATCCCCCTCATAGTGTTCTATGGGGGTGGTTGCCGGCGGCGGTCTTGCTGGCGGAGGTTTTCCCCTCTTTGAGTGCTCTCTGTCCCTCCCTTGGGTTACCTTAGGCTCCCAGCCGCCTACCGGCCCATTGCCGCCGGATGATAGGTGTATCTACTCCTATCATGAGTGCACTCCCTCCGGAAGGAAGCCGGCGGGATACAGGTCCTTAACCCTCCCTTCCCTCCTTACCTTTCTCTCTCTCTCTCTAATATGGTGCCGGCCCCTTGCCGCCTCTACTGCCGGCGACAGTCGCCTCTACCTCAGGTGACCTCTATTCATAAGACCCCCCCCTAAGGCGTCAGCCTGCCGCCTGCCGGAGGTTGCCGACATACCGCCGACGTCCTCCCTCATACTTTTCTCCAGGCTTACCTGGCGACAGCCGGCCGACTGCCGGAGGCTGCTGCCCCTTCCCGCCGGCATTGATTGCCGGCATCCCAGGTGTCCGCCCTTCATATTATTTCTTATGAGTTGACTAAGGTTCACCATGCCGTCAGCCGCCGGCTGTCGGAGCCCACCGCCCTGCCGGTGCCCCGCCGCTGGGCCGGCGGTCGGCTCTGTGGTGTTTTCCATCTTGGTTGTCCAGTGTGTCCTCCTTGATGTCTTTTCACCTTGCAGGACCGGTCTCCGACGTACCGTCGGCCTGCCAGCGCCACCTATGAGGCGCCAATGGACATGCACCCCTTCTACGGCTTCCGGCACCACGCCGGCAGTCTATCTGATGCAGCCAGATAGTCTGCCACCTCCATCTATGTATTATTATACCATCTGATATACTGTAGTGGCTATGCTGTATGGTTGCACAGTACTACATTTCCAGCATACTCTGTGCATCTCAGTGCAGTCTCTTGCCGGAGCCTACATATTTTTAAGGGGTTTATCCTATTTTCCCCTCTCCCCCACCAGACTCTGAGCAATCTCAGATCCTTTATACTCTGCGGACAATTCCTTTAAGGAAGCCTAGCTTGGCTCATCCATACGGATTCTCCCTCCTTTAGAACCCTCGGGTCCTAAGGAATTGTCTACAGAAAAGGTTATGGTAACCGGCTGGACGGGATTCACAAGTATGTGTCTAACTACTTTCTTTTCCGCTCATCTATCCTGAGCATATAAATTATATGCTAATATCATAGGTTTAGTTATTCTAAGCCTAGAGTAAGTAAGTCATATTATGCCTTCCATGTTCTCATGATCTCCTTCTTTTCAGGAGGAGTATATGAAGTGTGAGAGCTCCTTCTGTGGAGTTAAACGCCCGGACTTCTACGGGCACAAGGCGTGCCAAACCCACGCCCCTTGCGCCGCCAAGAAAGGCGACCTAAAATACTGGGATCTGCAGAACTGTACGATCTGCAAAGGTCTCCTGGAAAAGGCATTCAAGACTCCTCTTCCCACCGAGGAACGGGACAATGCTGAGAGGAACTGCGCAGATGGGTGCGCGGTTTCCTGAAGAACGCTTCCGGACCTTATCTTCCAAATGAAGACATGAGGGCCCTGTTTTTCCCAAAAGCTTCTAAGGACGCTGTGATCCCTCAAGATCAAATCCCAACCGTCCAGTTGGTGATTACACCCGACATTGTAATGATCGGTTCTGTTCTCCTGGAAGAAATGGAGTTCTTCCCGAACTTCGAAGCTTATCCGGACTGTTGCGTCCTACTCTGATCTAAACCAGCCTCAAAAGAAGAGACCGAACCTAAAGAAGTGATCGTGTTCGATCTCGCAAAGGCCCAAGCTATGCTGGCTCATGCAGCGGAGAATCGGGGTTTCACCAACTACAAGATGCCAGCACTGAGCAAAAAGCATCCAACCTTTGTTGCTCCAGCTACTGCTACCTTTCCCTTCCTTGAAAAGGCCTTCCAAGCTGTCAGGAAGGCTGTGCAGGAAAGGAAACCTTGCCATACACTGGAGGAGTGCAGACCCTTCTCTCTCACACTTCCTCCCGATGGCAGGTACTGGAAAGACATCCAGCTTACCTTTTCGGTTTTAAAAACTCGAACCTGATGTAGCCGGTCGTCATTTCGACGAGGTCCTCCCACGGCTGAACGACCATCTCCTTTGTCGGGAACAAGATACTAAGGAGAGACTCGCGGCTTCACTGTCACATCAGGTACAGCTAGAAGTCATGGCCGGGGACACCAAGGTCCCAGATTTTTACATGGTCCTTGCAAAGTCACACCTTGCTACTATGACCAAAGATCTCTTCAGCTTTGCTAGGGTTCGCAGAGCCTGTAGAGAATTCGTGTTCACCAAGGCAACGGTGAAACCCAAACCCCGGAGACTGTTTTCCTCCAACATCTGGGGCAAACATCTCTTCCCTTCTACCTTGGTGAAAGAGATAGTAGACAAAGCCGCCACGGAGAATCGGAACCTTCTCCACAAGTGGGGAATGTCTCGAAAGAGGATCTCCTCTCAGGACGGAGGCCCTCAACCTAAGAGGAAATCCTCGAAACCCAGACCCCAGCAACGTCAACCAAGACGTCAGTTTCCGGCTCCCGCTACTCCCCAGGTGGTTGTACAACCACAGCAGACCTTTCAACTGGTCCTCCTACTGGTGGTGTCGCAGTCACCGGTCTTCACCTCTGTCTATGAGCAGCGTTCCACTACCTTTCGTCCCAGAGGTAGAGGCTCCGGCAGAGATTCTTCTCGCCGTCCCTCCAGAGGTAGAGGAGGAAGGGGAGCTTGCGGCCGAGATGACAATCCCTCGGAAACCAGAAGCAATAAAGTGCTTCCGGTGGGAGGAAGACTCCGCCAATTCCAGGATCGTTGGACCTTCGATCCTTGGACTCACAGCATCATCAGGAATGGACTGGGCTGGAGCTGGAGCTGGATTTAACCACCCCCATCCTTCCAGCAATTCTTCCAACAGTCAACCCCCCTCCTGGAAGAATATGTCCTGGAACTCCTGAGCAAGAAGGTGATCAAGAGGGTAAAGTCAACCAGGTTTCAAGGGAGACTCTTTGGTGTTCCCAAGAAAGACTCAGACAAACTCAGAGTCATTCTAGACTTGTCCCCTCTCAACAAGTTCATTGTGAACAACAAATTCAAGATGCTGACTCTGCAACGAATAAGGGCCCCTCTGCCTCACAAGGCCTACACAGTCTCCATAGACCTGGCGGATGTCTACTGGCACATTCCAATGAATCACTACGCTTCCTCCTACCTAGGATTCGACTCCAAAGGAAAAGTTACGCCTTCAGGGCCATGCCTTTCGGGCGTAACGTGGCTCCACGAATCTTCACCAAGCTGACGGACACAATTGTCCGACAGCTATGTCTTCAAAGGGTCCAAGTGATGGCCTACCTAGACGACTGGCTAGTCTGGTCGACATCACCCGAAGATTGTCTGAGAGCCTGCAACAGAGTCACCCAGTTCTTAGAGCATCTGGGTTTCAAGATAACGCCGAGAAACCTCGCCTCACTCCAGCTCAGAAGTTCCAATGGTTTGGAATCCATTGGGACCTTCAGTCACACCGCGTTTCCATTCCACCGAAGAAAAGGAAGGAAATAGCAGGGTCTGTCAGATGGCTTCTAAAATCCAAACGGATCTCAAGACGCCAACAGGAACAAGTTCTCGGCTCTCTACAGTTCGACTCAGTGACAAACCCAGTGCTTCGCGCACAGCTAAAGGATGCCGCGGGAGTCTGGAGACGATTTGCATCCATCGCTCGAAGAGACCTCAAGAGACGGCTTCCAAACAGACTTCACTCATTTCTAAAGCCATAGTCGGAAGCATAGGCCCTGAAAAGGCCCATCCCTCTTCAACACCCACCTCCATCAATCAACATCCACACGGACGATTCACTGGAGGGTTGGGGAGGTCACTCCCACCAACAGCTGGTTCAAGGAACATGGTCTCCCCTATTCAAGACGTTTTCACATCAACATCTTGGAGGCCATGGCGGTTCTTCTCACCCTGAAGAAACTCTCCCCGCCTCCCTCGATCCACATCCGTCTGACTCTGGACAACTCGGTGGTAGTCAGATGTCTCAATCGTCAGGGCTCAAGATCGCCCCAGATAAATCAGGTGCTTCTACCTATCTTCCGCTTGGCAGATAGGAAGAAATGGCACCTGTCTGTAGTTCACCTATAAGGATTCCGCAACGTGACAGCGGACGCTCTATCAAGGACAAGCCCAATAGAGTCGGAATGGTCTCTAGACGCAAGATCATTCTCCTTCATCTCTCGCCAAGTCCCGGAACTTCAGATTGATCTCTTCGCGACGAGCGACAACAATCAAATTCCTCGATATGTGGCCCCGTACGAGGACCCCAAGGCAGAAGCGGTGGACGTCATGTCCCTGGTTGGGGACAGATGGTCCAAGATCTACCTGGTCCCTCCACCCAACCTTCTGCTGAAATTCCTATCCAAACTGAGAACCATCTAAGGGACAGCGGCCCTATTGGCTCCCAAATGGCCCCGGAGCAATTGGTATTCCTTAGTCCCGGAGCAATTGGTATTCCTTAGTCCCGGAGCTGCAGCCCACGCTGATCCCCGTACCGGGCCTAGTCCTCTCTCAACAAGTACAGAAGTCGGCTGTCTTCACTTCATCACTGAAAGTCAAGGACCTTCATCTCATGATTTTCTCTCCTTTGCCGTTAAGAAAAGGCTTGGGATCTCGAAGAAAAGCTTAGATTTCCTCGAGGAGTACAAAACTAGAGTCTACCAGAAGGCAGTACGAATCTTCCTGGAAAAAGTGGGTCTCCTTCGTCAAGGCGATAAATCCTACGGAGATCACCATTGATTTTTGCATGTCCTTCTTCATTCACCTTCATGGACAAGGCCTTGCGGCCAACATGATTTCCACTTGTAAATCGGCCTTGACTAGACCACTCCTATAAGGTATGCGCTAGACTACGCCCAGCACCTCCACCAAAACCTATCTCCTGGTCCCTGGACAAGGTGCTCTATTTTGCTTCTAGCCTGGACAACGATTCGTGCCCTCTAAAAGACCTGACTCAAAAAGTTATCTTCCCTTTTGCTCTCGCCTCGGGAACCCGATTCAGTGAAATAGTGGCATTATCAAGAGAAGAGGGTCATATCCAACTACGGGGAATCTTACCCTCTTCCCCGACCCAACGTTTCTCGCAAAGAATGAACTACCCACCAAGAGATGGGGCCCCTGGAGAATCTGCCCCCTGAAGGAAGATGTCTCTCTATGCCCAGTGGAGAGTTTTAAGGTCTATCTTCAAAGAACTTCAGACTTCGGTGGAGATCAACTCTTCAAAGGAGAAACCTCGGGTTGCGACCTGTCACTGAAACAACTAAGAGCGAAAATCACCTACTTCATTCGCAGAGCGGATCCTGACAGTACACCCGCAGGTCACGATCCTAGGTAAGTCGCCTCTTCTCTGAACTTTTCAGAATATGGATTTCGAAAGCCTCAAGAGCTTTACAGGCTGGAAATCATCGCGTGTGTTCTTCAAGCACTACGCAAAACAGGCACACGAAGGGAAACATCTCGTGGTAGCTGCAGGTAGTGTAATGAAACCTGCCGCTTAATTCTGCATAGAACAGTGAGTTATTTGAGACTCTAAATCTATGGGTGCCTGTGTTGACCCTATCGTGATACATAGTGATTTAATGGACACTTAGTGTTTATAATAGACTGTTCTTTATCAAGGTGAAATGTCATAGAAATTTTACACGTGTGCCACATGCTCTCGAGCATGGAGTGTATTTTGGACTATAAAAGACTGGCGTTCCCCGGGGAACTTGTGTTGCTGAAAAGCAAAATTTCCTTTTCAGACTCATGATCACCGTCTTTAATTTAGCTATGTACATTACTCATTATTATTGTAATTAAACTCTATAATCATTATGGTAATTACTTATATAATGACTTGCAATCTTAGACATAAAATGTCTATTTTATATCTCATGTGCGTCTCCTTTCGCTCCTATTCCTTATTAGGAAATATACGATCGTTATAGTTTCGTTTACCCCTTTCCTGTCTGATCTAAAGAATAATATAAGTATTTATATTATATACTCACCTATGATTGATAATATTCTTACTCGAATATTAACCTTTGATCTGTCTCCGAGACCAGCATGATCTCTCCACCAGGTGGGTAGTTCTCCAATGATCACTTCGAGATATTCCTCTTGTCCACCAGGACTTCCCTGCCAGGGGGGGGGGGCAGGAAGCCAGTTCATTGTAGAATCTCTGGTGAGGACAATTACTAAAATTGTCATAGTTTCTACAGTCTCCAGACCATAGGAATATTACTCGAAGCCCTTGGCACTTGGATTAAGGGAAAAAATCCACGATACATTAATTTTCTGGTACACTTCCATCAGGACGACATGGCTTGAGCACAAAAAACGGATTATGAGCGAAGCGAAAAATCTATTTTTGGGTGAGATAGCCATGTTGTCCTGATGGACCCTCCCGTCTATTCTAGTTCAGCCTTTCAGGCCCCTCCCTGACCTACTGTATCGCGGAGATTGGTAGGAGCTGAGCTCAGGATGAGGACGGACGTGACGTCATTTAGCAATGGCGCCCGTTTGTTTACGTCTCGAGTACCAAAAGTAGCCACGGATGAGAGTAACTTTGGAACGGCTCCCCAGTTACTCAGCCACCTTTCCATATCGAAGTGTTAACTCTATATGGAGTGCAGATAGCTATGTGGCGTGTTAATACATGCGTCCTCTGTTGATATACGATATCCTAGAGGGAAACCTTCAGGGTACTCGCACCAGAAGTTAGAATTCTGTGATAACCTTTAGTTTAATTCTCTGGGAATATCCAATGTAGTTAAATATACCCTAGGAAGCTACTGAAGGAACCTTCCATCAGGACGACATGGCTATCTCACCCAAAAATAGATTTTTCGCTTCGCTCAAAATCCGTTTATTTTCTTCCTTTTCTCACATTAAGTTTTTGATTTTACCTATAATCGTGGCGCCTAAGAAGCTAAGTTTCAGTACAGGTAGTGGTGAGAAAAAGAAGAAGGCAATTCTTTCAATAGAATTGAAGCTAGAAATTACAGAAAAACATGAGAGCAGTGTGCATGTGAGTGATATGGCTAAACAATATGGCCGGAATAGGCCTATGATCTCGACGATCATCAAGCAGAAGGCAGCCATTGAAGCAGATAAACCATCGAAGGGGATCACCATTATTACAAGACATTGTAGCAATACCCTGGAAGAGATAGACCACCTTTTGTTGGTAGGGATAAAGGACAAAGAGATTGTTGGCAACGATCATTTGTGAGAAGGGCTAGCTTGATGAACAGAAAGAAAGAAAAAAGTGAAGCAAAGAAAACAAAGATAGCATTAACAAGCTCTTTTAAGAAAGTCTTCTCTTTTTTTGTTTCTCTCTAAACATAGCATTAACATGTTCTTTAAATAAAATCTCTCTCTCTCTCTCTCTCTCTCTCTCTCTCTCTCTCTCTCTCTCTCTCGTTCTTCTTCGCTGTTATAGTTTTAGAGACGTCTATTTTTTTCTGAGAGAGAGAGAGAGAGAGAGATTAAACAAAAATGTGTTTAGAGTACATATGATTTTTAATAGCGTCAACGAGTTGAAAGACAATTAAATGTACCTAAGAAAGTAATAACACCGAATCTGAATTCCTTTATTAACTATATGTACAAATATTGATACAAACACACTCGTGTCAGTATGCACAAACACACACACACAGGTGTAGGAATTGCTACGTAGTAAGAGACAGACGGTTGGGGAGGAGGTAGAGATGGTGACTGCGATAACGTACCGTAACTTGTCACTGAAAGTGATGAAAATTAAAAATTGAAAGAAAATTTTTTTTTAAAATATGAAATGTAAAAATAAAAAAAAAATAAATAAGCTAAGTTAGATTGAAGTTTCCGTAGTGTAAGTTACGGTACGTTATCACAGTCACCATCTCTACCTCCTCGCCGATCATGTCTCCTCCTGCATAGGAATTTCTACATGTGTGTGTGTGTTTGTGCATATGCACACGAGTGTGTTTGTATCAATTTTTGTTTTAGTTAATAAAGGAATTCAGATTCGCTGATATTGCTTTTTAGTTGCATTTAATTGTCTTTAAACTCGTTGATGCTGTTAAAATCATATGTACACAACACATTTTTGTTTAATCTCTCTCTCTCTCTCTCTCTCTCTCTCTCTCTCTCTCTCTCTCTCTCTCTCTCAGAAAAAATTACTAGACGTCTCTAACACTAACAGTGAAGAAGAACGAGAGAGAGAGAGAGAGAGAGAGAGAGAGAGAGAGAGAGAGAGAGAGAGAGAGAGTGAGTGAGTGTATTTATTTAAAGAACATGTTAACACCATGTCTACCTTCTCGCCGATCGTCAGTCTCCTCCTGGCCTAGCAATTCCTACACCTGCGTTGGCCTGTCTCTAAGGTAAAGTGACAATAAAAACACATTTTTTATTTAGTATTTCTTTATAATTATCTTATTTACATCCTTCTTTCATATTATGAAATTATGTTATTGTTATGTGTAATTATATGTAGCAATTTATTAAGGAGTTTTTATAGGTTTTTGGGCTGTGGAACGAATTATACAAATTACAGTGTATTCTTATGGGAATATTTGCTCCAACATACGATTATTTTAACATACAAAGCAGTTTCTGGAACGAATTAAGATCGTATGTAGAGGTTCCACTGTACCTTGTCATGCATTGACCTTTCATTTGCAAGCTCTAACTGCCATCTTGATTTTGATTGAAGGACATTAGATGATTGGCATACTAGTGATCATGCACCATTCATTATAAACACTAACAATGGTCCACCCATACTAAGATCGCCATGATAGAATCTTGACAAGGCAGACTGGGTTAAATTTCATGAGTTAAATGAAATCGAAGGGAATGCAGAACAGTTTCAAAGTATTGATGATGCCATAGACCTATTGAATGGAAGTCTCCATACAGCAAGAGTCAATTTGATTCCCAAAACCACAGGATTATTCAAACGACGACCATTCCCGTGGTGGTCTTCAGAATTAACTTGCTTGCACAGAGTCACCGTAAAATCTCTGACTAGATTGCGTAGACGCCATACTGAGGAAAATTTGATAACATACAAAAAGTGTAGAACACAGTTCTGTCGTGCCATGAAGGAAGCTAGGAGCCAGTCTTGGGTATCTTTTGTTTCCTCAGTCAACAGTAGAACACCATCTTCTCTATGAAGGAATATAAAAAAAAGATTCCTGGTAAATTTACCCCAAACCAACCACCAGTGTTGAAGGTGAATGGTCAGTATGTGACTGAAGCAAATGATGTTTGCAATGCCCTGGCTTATCATTTTTCAAATGTATCATGCAATTGTAAAGGAGCTCCTGGTCACCAGTATAGGAGCATTGAAGAATAAGAAAATTTTAAATTTTGAATCATGAAGGGAAGAGTCGTATAATTCTTCTATTACTGAAAGAGAATATGATTCCGCATTTGCTAATTGTAACAATACAGCCCCTGGACCCGATGGATTCCCATATGCAATGATTAAACATTTTTAATACAAATTTATTTATTTTAAGCATTATTAATAGAATATGACATGATCATAGTTCATACAAGTGTTTGGGAACTAGCCATTATTTTAGCCTTTTTAAAATCCGGTAAGGACAAGTTTTCAGCAGCAAACTATCAACCAATTACATTGACATCTTGTTTCTGTAAAATCATGGAGAAGATGGTCAATACAAGACTGATGTGGTACTTTGAAAGGAAGGGTATTTTATCATCTATTCAGAGTGGATTCAGAAAAATGCACTCAACGACTGATGTGTTGATATGACTTGAGTCCTCTATTTGTGAAGCCTTTGCTTCCAAACAGCACCATGGGACAGTCTTTTTTTACCTTAAAAATGCATATGATACTACATGAAGGTATGGTATACTTAAAACCATTTATGAATTGGGATTAAGAGGAGAGCTACCACTGTTTATCCAATCATCTCTTTCACATAAGAGTTTTTCAAGTGAGAGTGGGGGAAATTATCAGAGTATATGTCAGGAAGAGGGAGTTCCTAAGGGTAGTGTGCTGAGAGTAAAATGTTTGCACTAACAATTAATGGGATATCCTCAGTCATTCCCTGGGATTGACAAAATTATTCAGTGGGCTGATATGAGTGGGTTCAAGTTTTCAACAAGTAAAACTACTATTGTACATTTCTGCCGTATCCGGGGAGTACATTCAGACCTGGATATATACATGAAAGGTTAATGGATCCCATGTGCTGGGGAAGCTAAATTTTTAGGATTGATTTTCGATTGTAGATTGACATGGGTTCCACACTAAAAGGTGTTAAAAGCTAAATATCCTGAAGCTCTGAATCTTTTAAAAGTATTGTCCCATACATCATGGTGGGTGGGGGCAGACCGTAAAACTATTCTAAAATTATACAAGCCCTTAATTTTTTCAAAAATTAATTATGGGTGTAAAATATACTCCTCAGCCACCCCAAGCCCATTAAAGATATTAGATTCAATAGATCATGCTGGTATTAGATTGTCCACAGGAGCGTTTAGAACCTCACCTATCCCAAGTCTCCTTGTTGATGCTGGAGTTACCTTTAGACCATTACCAAATGTCTTCTATTTTGTATTTGGTTTTGGTTTAGGTTACAAAGACTCCTTAATTCTTTAGCCTTTCCGACTACAAACTTTTCAAGGCACCCAACTGTCTTTGAGTTGCACCCAAAATCTCCTCAACCCTATGACTTTCGGGTGAAACAATTATTAAACAGTTTTGATATAAGGCGGTTCCCCTGTGCTAGGCTGACCCAGTGCTAGGCAGTTCCCGTGCTAGGTGGTTGCCCATGCTAGGCGGTCTCCCCATGCTAGGTGGTCTCCGTGCTAGGCGGCCCCTGTGCTAGGCGGTATACCCTGTGCAAGGCGGTACTCCTCGTTTTAGCCGGTATAACTTAGCAGTCCATGATTGCCAACGGTTATACTCGTCTAAGTGGATGAGCAACTTGGTAGAGTAATGAGAGCTCTTCGTGTGGAGGAAATGCCTCCGTAGATCTCGATGAAGTCACTGGCAGCAGGGTGACGGATGTGTTTAAAGCAATGGACAAATTCTCTCTTCGGCTTTTACTCCTGATGCCTGGCGGTTGATCTTACTAGAATTAGTATGGACTGGCAGGGGTCACTTGCCTTAGATAGGCACTGCTCATCACAAGGAACTGGCTATCCTTTGATGTATCTAGCCAATGAATCCTCTGTGGATTTTGTCAGTCATGGATAGAGAAGATGAAAGAATGGCCCCCATTCTCGTGCTTAGCGGGGTGCTAAGAATCTCCTGGTTTATAAACACTGAGGAAAAATTGAAAATAGGTCATTGGAATGTTAGAACCATGAATCAGATTGGGAAGTTACAGCAAGTGGAGAGTGAATATATGAAATATAGTTTGGATATCTTGGCCCTAAGTGAAACATGTTGTAAGGGGATTGGTAAGGAAACTTTAGACCAAGGTAATATATATATATTTACTCAGGAAGATCAGATGGAACTAGAAGAGAAGGGGTAGGAATGATGATGACACCAAGAGCAGAAAAGGCATTTACCGAGTGGAGAGCTGTAAATAGTAGATTGTTACTAGCTAAGTTCAAATCAAAGTAGTGCAATATGAGTATTATAGTTTGCTATGCCCCAACAAATGATTCCCCTGAAGAAAGAAAAGGTAAATACTATGAAGAACTGCAGTGGATAATAGATGAGATCCCTAAGAGAGATATGAAAATTGTGATTGGCGACTTTAATGCTAAAGTTGGAAGAAATAATCAAGGGATAGAGAATGTGATGGGTGTCGAGGGTCTTGGCGAAGTTGCAAATAAATATAGAGCACATTTAATAAGTTTACGTTCAGCAAACAATCTTGTCATTGAAGGTACTCTGTTCCAACATAAGAACATCCACAAGTATACATGGACCTCACTCACTCACTCACTAAATCCCGTCCGGAATTCTCCGGGTTGGGTCCTGCATCTGATATCGCCATTCTCTCCATAGACTCCTATCCAATGCCAACTGTGCCAGCTGCTGAAATGTCTCGCCTCTATTAGCTTTCTTGAAGGTTTTCACCCATGTATCTCTTGGTCGTCCTCTCGGTCTATTTCCGGCCACTTGACCATGAAGCACTATCTTTGGCCATCTGTCCTGTTCCATCCTCTGTACATGCCCAAACCATCTCCTCTGAATATCTTCCACTCTAATCAGAATTGTGTCCTCAACACCAGCCATTTCTCTCACTCTCTCGTTCGTAATTCTGTCCTCCCATCTTACACCACAGATTCTTCTTAGACATTTCATTTCAAAGGCTAACAACTTTTTCTCTTCTCTCCTCTTCAGTATCCAGCATTCGGCACCGTATATCACTGTGGGGATTACTATTGCTCTTAATAGCCTAATTTTCAACTTAATGGATATATTTCTATCTTTCCAGATTCTTCTTAGCCTTCCAAATGCTTTCTGGCCACTTGAGATTCGGTCTTGTATTGCTCTTTCCATCTTTCCATCTCCTGTGAAAAACACTCCCAAATATTTAAACTCATTGACTTGTTCCACTTCTCCCTCTGATAGCTGTATTTCTAAGGCCTCTCTCTGGCATCCAATTTTCATACTTTTGGTTTTCTCTCTATTTATCACTAATTCATACCTACTGCACTGTTCCTCCACCATTCTCAACACTCTCTGAAGTTCCTCCTTAGTTTCTGCTAAAAGCACTATGTCATCTGCATACCTCATGTTAGATATTTTTGTCCCTCCTATATCTATTCCACCCTCATAATCTCCAAGTGCCATTCTCATAACCCATTCCAAGTATAGGTTGAAGAGGTGTGGTGATAGTGGGCAACCCTGTATAACCCCACCGGTGGTTATGAACTCTTCTGTCAAACACTTTCCTTTTCTTACTCTAGCCGATGTCCTTTCATACAATCTCCTGATGGTTTCCAGTATTTTTGGTTCTAATCCCCATTCCTTCAAAATCCTGATCATTCCTTCCCTCCATATGGAGTCAAACGCTTGCCTGAAGTCAATAAATACACAATACAGATCTTTTTCCTTCTCCCAGAATTTTTCTATGATTTGTGAGAAGGTGAATACATGATCAATTGTTCCTCTACCCGCCCTAAATCCTGCTTGACCCTCATCAATTATTTCCTCTTCTTGCCTTGCTATTCTACTTTGTATGATTTTTGCTAAAACTTTATAAGCATGTGTTAATAGACTGATAGGCCTATAATTTTTGCATAAGGTGGTGTCCCCTTTCTTGTGTGTTGGAATTATAATGTTTTCAGTCCAATCATTTGGAGCTGCTTGTCCAACTACTATATCCCTGCATAAATCACACAACCATCTTTCTACCATTTCACCGCCAGCTTCAAGCAATTCCTTAGGTAGTCCATCTATTCCTGGTGCTTTCCCACTGGACATAGCTCTTAAAGCTTTTCCCAGATCTGGCGTTTCCTGTATGTTCCATAGTTCTCCTCTTAGTTCTGGATAATCTTCTCCAGTTACCCGTCTTCCACTTCCTTTTAGTTGTTCCTCGTAGTGCGTTTTCCAGATCTCAACATCAGCCGTTGCTGATACCTTGTTGCCATCTGCATCTCTTACAGCAATTCCATTGTTTTTCCAACCCCTTGTTAATCTGTCTACTGCGGTGAATAGCTCTCTTGAGTGGCCGTTTCTGAAACATTCTTCACATGTTTTACACAGGTCTTCTATCCATTTTATTTTTGCTCTTTTGCATTTATTGTCCACTACTCTGCACTTTTGTCTATAACTTGCTTTGTTTTCTTGTGATGGGTTTTCATTCTTTGTTATTTTTGCTTCTCTCCTCTCTTGGCATGCATCCAATACTTCCTCTGTGACCCACTGTTGCTTTGCTCTCCTTCTCCTTCCCAAAATACTGTCGGCTTCCTCTTTAATTATGTCTCGTCCCCGACACCACTTCTCCTCTGTTGTCTCGAGTCCTATTAGTGGTTCAAAGCGTCCTCCTACTCTTACTTTGAAGGCAGTTTTTACTTCCTCGTTCCTCAGTTTATCTAGATTATACCTGACTAGTTCTTGATTTCTTCCTCTGTCTGTCCGAAATTTAATACGGATGTTTGAAAGTAGTAGTTCATGTGATGTTTCAAAGTCTGCTCCCCTCATCACTTTTGTTCCCATCACTGATGTTTTCCATCTCTTATTTATAAGGATATAATCAATGCAGTTCTTATGAATTCCATCTGGGTGTGTCCATGTATATCTGTGTTGTTCTCTATGATAAAAGTAAGTATTTGTTATACACAGGTCCACATGGACCTCACCATGTGGCAATTACAAAAATCAGATAGATCACACTGCCATTAATAAAGAGAGAAAGGAGGACTCTGAAAATTGTTAGAAGCCATAGAAGTGCAGTTATTGGTAGTGATCACCAGCTCCTCATTGCCACACTGAAATTAAAACAACGCACCCAACAGAAAGATAGATAGAATGCCTAGGTTTGATACAACTAAGCTTTTAGAGGAACAGCACAGAGAAACATTTGCAATTGAATGTAGGAATTGATTTGCAGTCTTGAGAGACTTTAAGAGACGAAGAACAGACAATCAATGAAGATTGGTGTGATATAAAGAACATATATCAGTCAGTTGGTAGTGAAGTTTTGGGACGAACAGTTACAAGGAGAAAGACGTGGATATCAAATGATTTTTGGATACTATAAAAAGGAGACAAAGACGGAAATTGATTGTTGAAAATTTTTGAGAAAGTAATGAAAATTACAAGGTAGAGCATGCTAAGTATTCCAGTATTGACAGCGTGGTCAAAAGAAAAGTCAGGAATGACTGGACTGGAGAGAGTATTTAGACAGTAAAGCAGATGAGGCCGACAAAGCTATGAATTTAGGAAGTGGCTATGGTGTAAGAAATGCTCATAGAATTATTAATGAAATTTTGACTGGGGCAAAGAAGAAGGAGCATATACACATCAAAAAGAGAGATGGCTCTGTTATAGCAACAGAAGATGAAGAAAGACAATGTTGGATGGAACACTTTAGTGAGGTTATGAATAGGACTTATGAAGGGAATATTTTGATTGATATACCTGAAGCTGATGAAGACCTTGATGTGCCCAGGAATGAATTCAGTATGTTTGAAGTCGAAGCTATCCTCAAAAAACTAAAGAGATGGAAAGCCCCTGGATACGATGGAATAACTACCAAGATGATACTGGTCGAGAATGAAGTGACTCCCAGACTAATTACAAGATTATTTTGTAAAATGTGGCATGAAGAGGCAAAACCTGATGAATGGGAGTTAGGAGTGTTGGTGAAAATAGCTAAAAAAGAGAGACCTGACTGATTGCAATAATTAGAGAGGCATAACACTTGTGTCAGTTGTTATGAAAATATATAGTATGCTTATTCTCAGAGACTGGAGAGAAAGATTGATGAAAAGCCGAGAGATGAAGTAGCAGGATTTAGAAAAGGTAGAAGTTGCACTGACCAAATTTTCATTTTGAGACATGTTGTACAGCAATGCATAGAATTTAGAAATCCCATTTTGATGGTATTTGTGCACTATGAAAAAGCCTTAGTGTGTACCATCCAATTTTGTGGATAATCCTGCGTTCTGGAATTCCTCTTAAATATGTAAATTTGATTAAGTCTGTTCATGAGCATAGCAAGTGCACAGTTAATGTTAATGGAGTCTTATCAAGTGAGTTCCCAGTGAACAGCGGATTGCTGCAAAGGACTGTGTTGTCACCTATGTTGTTTATCCTCCTCATGGACTTTGTAATGTGTAGAACAGTCAGAGATGGTGGAGAAGGATTAGATTGGATTGGTGATAGGAATTTTTGGGCTCAGCCATGTCGTCCTGATGGAAGGTTACTTTAGGTAGCTTTCTAAGGGATATTTTGCTACAGTGATACTCCCAGCGAATTAACCATAGGTCTCCAGAATTCTAACTCCTGGCACGAGTATCCTCAATATATCTTTAAGGATATCGCATAATATCAGGGGACGTATTTTTTTGATATGACACATAGCAATCTTCACGCCAAATAGATTTAACTCTTTGAGGGGGAAGAGTGGCGAACGAAGGGGAGCGGTTATCAAGGTACCCGGTGGACCCCCTCCCTACTACTACGGCCCTTCATTCCTTTGAGCTGTAGCATTTAAGCTAAGTGCGCTCCCACGTTTCTCTTGGTGTTGGTACTGTTTACTGGAATATTTTCTTTCAATCTGCAGCATCTTCAGCCTCTGGAAAGTTGAGTATTTAATCTTTCCTGTGTATAATTTACAGCTCACTTCTCGTAGTTGAATTAACATAATTTAGATGTGTTAAGTGGAGCACAGCCATCTCCGGAGGTGGCCATTTTGAGACCGCTGTCACACGTCATAAATGCAATTATTTAGTTAGTAGTGCGACGCTCCCGGTATTTAGCTATAAAGAAACTTTTCTAGCTAGTTAGGGAAAATTATACTAGTGAAGATTGCATATATATATATATATATATATACAGTGGAACCTCTACATCCGAATTTTCCAACATCCGAAGTAAAATTCGAGCAAATTTTTGACTCTACACCCGAATTTTATTTCGACACACGAAGTAAACATTACGCCATTGAGCGTCGAGTGCTCAGTTCTCTATTCTTGTGTGTATCGTGTGGTTGTCCTCTGTTTGGTCTGTTATCAACAGTGCTTATTTTCTTCCTTTTCTCACATTTCCTTTTTGATTTTACCTATAATCATGGTGCCTAAGAAGCTAAGTTTCAGTACAGGAAGAAGGCAATGCTTTCATTAGAATTGAAGCAAGAAATTATAGAAAAACATGAGAGCAGTGTGCATGTGAGTGATACTGTATGGCTAAACAATATGGCCGGAATAGGCCTATGATCTCGAGGATCATCAAGCTGAAGGCAGCCATTAAAGCAAATAACCATCGAAGGGGATCACCATTATTACAAGACATTGTAGCAATACCCTGGAAGAGATAGAACGCCTTTTGTTGATAGGGATAAAGGACAAAGAGATTGTTGGCAACGATCATTTGTGAGAAGGGCCAGCGTGATGAACAGAAAGAAAGAAAAAAGTGAAGCAAAGAAAACCAAGATAGCATTAACAAGCTCTTTTAAATAACACTTCTCTCTTTTTCTGTTTCTCTCTAAACATAGCATTAACATGTTCTTTAAATAAAATTCTCTCTCTCTCTCTCTCTCTCTCTCTCTCTCTCTCTCTCTCTCGTTCTTCTTCGCTGTTATAGTGTTAAATACGTCTCTCTCTCTCTCTATCTCGTTCTTCTTCGATGTTATAGTGTTAGATACGTCTACGTCTATTATTTTTTTCCGAGAGAGAGAGAGAGAGAGAGAGAGAGAGAGAGAGAGAGAGAGAGATTAAACAAAAATGTGTTTAGAGTACATATGATTTTTAACAGCATCAACGAGTTGAAAAACAATTAAATGAAACTAAGAAAGTAATAAAAGCTAATCTGAATTCCTATATTAACTAAAACAAATATTGATACAAACACACTCGTGTGCGTATGCACAAACACACACACACAGGTGCAAGAATTGCTACGCAATAAGAGACGGTTGGGGAGGAGGTAGAGATGGTGACTGCGATAACATACCGTAACTCGTCACTGAAAGTAATGAAAATATAGAATCAAAAGAAAAAAATGTGAAAAATATGAAATATAAAAATTAAAAAAGATATATAAATAAGCTAAGTTAGATTAAAATTTCCGTAGTGTAAGTTATCGCAGTCACCATCTCTACCTCCTCGACGATCGTGTCTCCTCGTGCGTGTGTGTTTTTGCGCATACGCACACGAGTGTGTTTGTATCAATATTTGTTTTAGTTAATAAAGGAATTCAGATTCGCTGATATCATTTTTTAGTTACATTTAACTCTTTCAACTTGTTAACGCTGTTAAAAATCATATGTACACAACACATTTTTATTTAATCTCTCATTTTTGTTTAATATCTCTCTCTCTCTCTCTCTCTCTCTCTCTCTCTCTCTCAGAAAAAAATTAATAGACGTCTCTAACACTAACAGTGAAGAAGAATAAGAGAGAGAGAGAGAGAGAGAGAGAGAGAGATAGAGAGAGAGAGAGAGAGAGAGAGAGAGTATTTATTTAAAGAACATGTTAACACCATATCTACCTTCTCGCCGATCGTCCGTCTCTTCTTGGCGTAGCAAATCCTACACCTGCGTTGGCCTATCTCTAAGGTAAAGTGGCAATAAAACACATTTTTTATTCATTATTTCTTTATAATTATCTTTTTTATATGCTTCTTTCATATTATGCAGTTATGTTATTGTTATGTATAATTATGTGTAGCCATTTATTAAGGATTTATTGTGGGTTTTTAGGCTGAGGAACGAATTAAATGAATTACCATGTATTCTTATGGGAAAATTTGTTTCTACATCCGAACATTTTCTACATCCGAAGTAGGTTGTGGAACGAATTAAATTCGTATGTAGAGGTACCACTGTATATATATATATATATATATACAGTAGGTCCTCGGGTTACGACGGTCCCGACTTACACGGTTTCGCCGTTACGAACGCGCCCCATAAAAATATAAAGATAATATTAAGCGTCGTTCCGTCTTACACCGTTAGCGTCGTAAGCGACGTAAACAATTGCGAACTAGTTTCTAGCGCGCGGTGGATGAATACGCTTTGCGGTGGTTGTGGGCGAGGAAGACGGCGTCGCTCAGTTCCACTCATACGCCATTTTTGGTTGTGATTGCCTGTTCTTTCTCTCACGTGTTTGATCGTTCTTTTGAACTTTTTGCCCTTCATTATGGCTCCAAAGCGCAAGGCAGATTCTTCTGATGGTAGTGCATCGAAGAAAAGGAAGGCCATCACCATGGAAGTGAAATTAGACATTATTAAGCGGTCTAAAAACGGTGAAACGCCAACGAACATTGGCCGATCGCTTGGCCTTAGCCGTTCGACCTTGGCTACTATCCTTAAAGATAAGGAGCGCATTGTTGAACACGTAAAAGGATCTGCTCCAATGAAAGCAACAGTGATAACGAAACAGCGTAGTGGTTTAATTATTGAAATGGAAAGGTTATTAGTGCTTTGGTTGGAAGATCAAAATCAACGGCGTATTCCAGTGAGCTTAATGGTTATTCAAGAGAAGGCTAAAAGGTTGTTTGAAGCGTTGAAAAAAGAAATGGGGGGAGAAAGTGAAAA
>NC_090765.1:1254863-1279863 GCF_036898095.1 Palaemon carinicauda | reverse complement strand
GATACAGTAGTACAAGTAATTATAACATACTCTGTGTATCCTTTCACAGTCTATTGTTGGGACCGCATAAAATGTTGAGGTGAAAATATTCCTTCAACACCCTGATATATCCTTGGATCATCGGGACACTTATAAATCACCATTCAGTATTAATATTCTACAAGTGGGGGAGTTAGTGTAAATATTGACTGACTCCAGCTCTACGTATGGGAGTTATTCCACTCTGTAATTTCCCTCATAGGGAAATTAAAATATTAATATTGACTGAGGTCACAGCGATTGCCTGGAGAGGAAACACAGATATGTGTCTTTCCTCTTTCCTTTCTAGCTTACTATCCTAAGCTAGTAAATATAATAGTAAGTAATACTATTTTAAATAGTAGGAGGAGCCAATGGTGAAGTGTGCAGTCGTGTTCTGCAACCACAAGAGTAAGGACTTGTGGGCATATGATGTGCAGGTCTCATGCCCCCTGCTGCATCGTATCTGAATCCCTGAGGTATTGGGACCTGAAGGGTTATTCCATCTGCACGGCCCTGATGACCGAAGGATTTGGAGAAGATATCCCTGACACTACAGAGTCAAGGGATACAGCAAGAGAAACTCTTCGGAGGTGGGTAAGAGCGCTCCAGAAGAACTCTCCGGGACCTTACCTACCTAATAAAGCTTTGAGGTGCTTTCTGTTCCTTAAGGTCCAACCCAGCGCAGTTGTGCCCCAAGTACAGGTCAAGCCTCCCTTCATCCAACTGACAGTGGATGCAGACATTAATAAGGCACTGGAAGGCATGGACATCCACCAGGAACGGATGTCGGAGGTGTCGAAACGGACCTTCTACAAGAAGACCCTGAAGAAGATGTGGTTCAACCACCTACGGAGGAAGATGGATCCCTGTCGACGGTAACTGAGGACCCTCAGTTTCCCGTGACGGCATATCAACCTGTGCCGTTAATCTCTTCAGCCCCAACTTCCCATCCGGATGTGCTGATTGGCAGGAGCGAAGCGCTCCTAGAGTCGATTCAGCAGATGATGACAGTGTTCTGGAAGGAACAGTAGGAGATTAAGCAAGATCTCAAAGAGACGAAGAAAGAGGTAAGAGAAGGGGTTTCCATAGGCTTTACTAAGCCTCTTATAGTTTCTGATTTACCTCACTGCTCCGAAACCAACCCCTGGAGGTACACGGAGCACATGCCCATGAGGAATGGGAAGCTCTATATCTCCAAGAAGTTGGGGGCCAAACCCCTAGAAGATCTCCAATTCTGGCCTAGCCTTTTGGCATACCCAGATTGTTACGTGAGACTGTGGGATGAACCAGCATCCCGTGAGGAGACGGAACTGAAGGAAGTCATCGTCTTTGAGCATGACAAGGCACAGGCTATTCTATCCAAGACCCTAAAGAGAGTCAGATATACCAACTCCAAAGTCTCAGCATTGAGCAAGAGGCATCCTACCTTCATTACTCCTTCCTCCAGAGCTTTCCCCTTCTCGGTGAAAGCCCTTGACTGTGTCATGAGAGCAGTCAATGCGGGCAAACCATGCCCAGTGCTAGAAGAATGTAGACCATTATCTCTAGCCATGCCTACCTGCGAGAAGTGGAATGAGGTTCATCTAACTTTCTCCGTCTCTAAACTGGATCCGGAGATAGCAGGTCAGCAGTTCAATGAGAACCTTCCAAAACTGCCGGAGCATCTTTTGAGAAGGGAACAGGAGACAAAAGAGAGACTAGCCGCTTCTTTGTCTCTTCAGAACTGCATGGAAATGTGTGCAGGCCTTACCAATGCCCCAGACATGTACATGGTCTTAGACAAGTCTCCCATGGGTACCCTTGTGAAGGACTTGTATGCCTTCGTCAGGTTCAGGAGGTCCTGTAGAGAGCATGTGTTTGCCGCAGTAATGGTCAAACATGAACCCAGGAAGCTAATCACTTCATGTATCTGGGGCAAGGACCTCTTTCCACAAAATGTGGTTCAGGAGGTTATCGCCAAAGCCGCCACGGAGAATAGGAACCTTTTTCAAAAGTGGGGCATGTCTTCCAAGAGGAAATCATCCTCAGACGCTGGTCCCCAACCTAAGAACAGGAATACAAAGAAACCACGCAGACCTGCACAACTTCAAACCTTGACCATGGCCACAGTGCCCCAAATGGTAGCTCAGCCACAAATCACCTTCCAGATGGTACCCCAACAGCTAGTAGCTCAATCGCCTGCGTTTAATCCAGGCTTTGAGAGGCACACAACTACCTTTCGCCCCCACAAAGGTAAAGGCTCAAAAGGAGGTTCCTCAAGAAACCCGTCAAGGGGTAGAGGAGGACGCAGTCACGGAAATAGATCCTCAGGAACATCTCAGCAATGAGAGGCTCCAGGTAGGAGGGAGACTCTTCCACTTTCGGGATCGTTGGACCTTTGATCCCTGGGCCCACAGCCTAATAAAGAATGGACTCGGTTGGAAATAGAACAAAATTCCACCCCCTTTTCCTCAATTCTTCCAACACTCCACCCCCTTATTGGAAGAATATACGTTAGAACTCTTGAACAAAAAGGTAATAAGGGAAATGAAGTCCATCAAATTCCAAGGAAGGCTGGTTTGTGTTCCCAAGAAGGACTCGGACAAACTCAGAGTCATTCTAGACTTGTCTCCACTCAACAAGTTCCTCGAGAACAACAAGTTCCGGATGCTTACCTTACAACACATAAGGACCCTTCTACCAAAAGGGGCGTACACAGTCTCAATAGACCTGCCAGATGCTTACTGGCACCTACCAGTCAGCCGCCCCCTCTCCTACCTAGGATTCAGGCTACAGAAGACGAAGTATGTCTTCACAGCCATGCCCTTTGGGCTAAACATAGCCCCAAGGATATTGACGAAACTTGCGGATACAATCATCCAACAACTACGCTTAGAAGGAATTCGGGTAGTGGCATACCTGGACGATTGGCTGGTGTGGGCAGCATCCAAGACGACTTGTCTACAAGCAGACAAAAAGGTGATCCAGTTCCTGGAGCACCTAGGCTTCAAGATCAACCGCAAGAAGTCTCGCCTTTCTCCAGCTCAGGAGTTTCAATGGTTAGGAATCCATTGAAACTTACAGTCACACTGTCTCTCCATTCCACCGAGGAAGAGGAGAGAGATAGCGGGATCTGTCAAAAGACTACTGAAACTCAAGAAGATTTTAAGACGCCAACAGGAAAGAGTATTGGGTTCTCTCCAGTTCGCAGCAGTGACAGACCCAGTGCTAAACGCACAGTTAAAGGATGCGTCAGGAATCTGGAGAAGATACGCATCAAACGCTCGAAGAGATCAACAAAGGTTGACACCGACCCGATTGCGCACGCTACTAAGGCTGTGGTCAACAGCCAAGAGCCAAACACGAACAATTCCCTTACAACCACCTCAACCATCAGTGGTAATACACATAGATGCCTCCCTGGAAGGATGGGGAGGCCATTCCCAACAAAGGAAAATGCTGGGGAATTGGTTGCACCAGTTCAAAACCTTTCACATCAACACTTTGGAGGCTATGGCAGTCTTCCTAACGTTGAAGAAACTATCCCCTCACAGATCAGTCCACATCAGACTGGTCTTGGACAACGAGGTAATAGTAAAATGTCTAAACCGACAAGGCTCGAGATCACCTCACATCAATCATGTGATGCTAGCCATCTTATGCCTAGCAAGGAAGAGGAGATGGCACTTATCAGCAGTTCACCTGCAAGGGTTCCGCAATGTAACGCCGGATGCTCTATCCAGGCGAAAGCCGATAGAGACAGAATGGTCCCTAGACGCAGACTCATTCTCCTTCATCTTGAAAAAAGTCCCAGAAATGCAGATCGACCTCTTCGCAACGAGCGACAACAAGAAACTACCTCAATATGTAGCCCCTTACCAGGACCCTCAAGCAGAAGCGACAGACACCATGTCTCTCGATTGGAACAGATGAAATCAAATCTATCTAAGATCCTTTAGAGGAACAGCAGCAGTAGTGGCCCCCAAATGGCCCAGAAACAATTGGTTCCCTCTAGTTCTAGAATTGAAACTGAATCTGTTTCCTCTACCGAACCCAGTTCTATCCCAACTGGTTCAGAAGTCGACTGTGTACGCTTCTTCCTCGAGAACCAACAACCTACATCTCATGATTTTCTCGCCCTAGCAGCCAAGAAAAGGTTTGGGATCTTAAAAGACAAGATCTAGTTTTTAAAAGAATACAAGTCAAATTCAACTAGGAGACAATATGAATCATCTTGGAAGAAGTGGGTTTCCTTCGTGAAAACAAGGAAACCGATAGAAATATCAATAGCTTTCTGTCTCTCCTCCTTCATCCACCTACACGACCAAGGCCTGGCTTCCACCAAAATAACTGCGTGCAAGTCGGCTTTGACCAGACCTCTTCTTTACGCCTTTCAGGTGAAATGTACAGTAAGATACCGAAAGCATGCGCTAGACTCAAACCAGCAACCCCTCCAAAGCCCATATCGTGGTCATTGGAGAAAGTCTTGCACTACGCTTCGAACATGAACAACGAGGATTGCACCCTAAAGGATCTAACACAGAAATTGATATTTCTGTTTGCTATAGCCTCAGGGGCAAGAGTTAGAGAAGTAATGGCCTTATCCAGGAATGAAGGCTATATTCAGTTCACAGAAGTGGGAGAACTGAACCTTTTCCATAATCCTAGCTTTCTCACCAAAAACGAGCAGCCCACCAAAAGGAGGGGTCCTTGGAGAATCTACCCTCTGAAGGAAGATGTCTCTCCAAGTCCAGTAGAGTGTCTTAAGGTCTATCTTCGAAGAACTTCAGACTTCAAGGAGGGACAGCTCTTCCGAGGCAAAACCTCAGGATCAAACTTATCCCTAAAACAACTGAGGGCGATACTCACCTACTTTATTCGCAGAGCGGATCCTGACAGTACACCCGCAGGTCACGATCCAAGAAAAGTTGCTTCTTCGTTGAACTTCTTTCAACACATGGACTTAGATAGGCTCCGCTCATATACGGGTACGAAATCATCTAGAGTCTTCTATAAACATTATGCGAAGCAAGTGCACGAGATAAAACACTTTGTGGTAGCGGCAGGTAGTGTCATAAAACCTGTCGTCTAGTGCTGCTGTGGAAAATATTAAACGAATAAAGTTAAAGAAAAATACGAATTATTTTATTTTTATGCTTGCATATATTTTTTAATGTATTTTTATATTTTGGTCCTTCAGCTTGTCTAACGATATTCCTTTTTTTTTGGGCTCAAGCCATGACGTCCTGATGGAAGGTTCCTTTAGTAGATTCCTAAGGGTATATATGACTACAGTGATATTCCCAGAGAATTAAACTAAAGGTTTCACAGAATTCTAACTTCTGATGCGAGTACCCTTAAGGTTTACTCTCAAGGATATCTCCTATAAATCAGGGGACGTATTCTTGACACGCTACATGGCAATCTGCACCCCGAATAGCCTTTACGCTTCGAGGGGGATACGTGGCAGAATTAGAAGGGGAGCCGCATCAAGGTTACCCTAGTTCCCCTACTACTATTGAGTATCACAACCGCGCCAATTCCCATATGGCGTTCATTCCTTAATTTTTAGTGCCTCTCTATGGTGGTGTTCCCTGTTGATCTGACATTTTCTATCGATTTCTAAGGATCTTTATGCATTCTACAGCTTCTTTCATCCTCTAAAAAGTTGAGTGTTCATTCTTTACAATATGTATATTTAGTTCCTGCCTCACAATGAAATTAGTGTAATTTATTGTGAATTGGATCTACGCCAGATACCGGTGTTACCATGGGCGCTGTCGTTCATTGGGCATGTGTTATTTAGTTAGCAGAACGACTACCTGGTTTAAATAGCATTAATAAATTATTGTGAAAGCTATTTAGGCATTTTATACTTGTAAAGATATTTATATGCATAGTTTTCCTTTTTCTGTGTCGATCGCATGTCAAAGTTTCGGTGATTTATGTAACCGAGATCTCTCCTTGCCTAGGTAACCTAGCCTAGATAACATATACTTTCGTCATTTCCCCGGCTAACCTTGTGTATCGGTTATCATTCATCGGAGATTAATATCTCCTGGAATTGTTATAGCCGTTACTCGTCTCGAATAGAGATTTAAGGGTAATCTCTCTTCCCTCTGAGAGTAGCCTTCTGCTACAACCTTATTGTGTCAGCCTTGAATTTCTAATTCAGGCATGACTAGCCTAGGGTTTTCTCTTTCATCCCTTAACAGCAGATGGCAAGTTTTGGGATTCAATCAAAACCTCAGAGTATTTAGTCTTGTGTCGGCAGTTGACTGGCGGGGTTGAATTGCATTCCCCTGCCGGCTGAGTTGCCGGCATAGGGGGCTAGCCCTCCCTAGGCTACACGTGAAGTGGTTACATGATGGCGCCACCTTCTCCCTGTGGCCTAGTAGACTATTTCTATGCTCGCTGATCCTAGTAGTTTACTCCTGTGGCCTAGGATGGCACGGCACTGGAACTCTGTTTCTCCCTTGTTGAGAGGAAACGGCATGGCTGCCGTCCCCTTAACTGTATTAGCAGCTCCTAAGCTGGAGAATAGAAGATTCTCCTGCCGCTTAGGATTGTGCCGATACTGAAACAGAGTTTCTTCAAGGTGAGTAGGTACGGCAACATTGCCGGCTCCTTCCATACCTCGTATAGGACCCTATCCCTCCCCCTCTGTTCTTTTACGATGGCCGAGCGCATTGTCTTTTCTGAGCCGGCGTCCTGCAACCTTACCGTTGCTGGTGGGTTGCCGGAGCTGGCCAGACTCCCTCTACTAAGCTTTTGTCCGGCTGTCGGCGACTGGCGGCTTCCAGCGGCCATGATGGCTGTGGGTGGGAAGTCCCTTCTGTCACCAAGGTTCTTCAGTTCTCCCTTGGACTGCTGGCCACAAGTTCTGTTGTCGGGGTATTGCTCTGGCTGGCAGTAGACCGGCCAGACCGGCACAGATAGGTACTGACTCGGTCGGCATGCACTAGTGCTGCCGGAGGATGGCCTGCAGTGGTAAGCCAGAAATAGTACTGTTGCTAGATGGAAGCCTGAATGTTACATTCTCCCCTTCCATTTGAACCTTCTTTCTGGAAAAGGCAGTAAAATTAGACTTTTACATCCTTAATTACTGTTTACATACACAGTAATAGGTAGCCTTCACTCCATGCTTTCTCTCTCTCTCTCTCTTAGCTAGCATGCTAGATGTTCCGGCAAGAACTAGCTAATCCAGCAACATGCCGGCTGAACTACAGTATATGTCTATACAGGTAGTCAGTTAGTATAGCATATACGGCAGATGGAAAACTAATGTATCTATTATACTAGTAGTTATTTCCAATATATCTTGGGTATCCCTGCCCAAGTATTTGCTGAGCCCAATCCTATATTGATAGAATAAAATTTCTTCAATATTCTGATTTGAAATCAGTTTTCATTTACCCTACAATATTATATTTCGTAAAGGGCTGGTGGTGTGACACCTCTAACCCTTAAAAGGTAGAGCCCTTATCCCTGAGTCTCCCTGATCAGGAAACTCCCTGATTTAATATTGTAGGGGAGGCCACAGCAAATAGATTGGGTGGGATGCACAAATATATGTAATATTTTCTTAGTCCTGTTGGCCGCCAGATGGACCGTGCCATCAGATGCTTGCCACATAGGCAGCACACTGGCTGAACTACATTATATATAATTATACAGTAGCCAGTAATTTGCAGTATAGTATATACTGCAAACAGAAAACTATAGTATGATTATACAGTAGTTATTTCTACATATCTTGGGTACCCTTGTGCGAGCTTCTGCTGGTACCGCTCCTATATCGAAAGAATGGTATTCCTTCGATATTCTGATTAAGAAATCAGTCCTCCTTACCTCACAGTGTTATGTATAGAAAGGGACAGTGCCTTGTACACTTCTCTACACCTAGGTGTTAGAACCCCTTTTAGTTGGAATTCCCCTGTTGGAGGAATCTCCTTATAATTAATACTGAGGGGAGGTAACAGCATTTGCTTGCAAGGGATACACAGTTATGTGTCTCCCACTATCCCTTTATAGCTTCCTGTCCTAAGCTATTTTGTCAAAAGATGACTTGTGCATATTGTTTATCAGTGTGATAATCAATTTACTAATTTCTGTTCTCCTTTCTTTATAGGAGGAACACCAGATGATGTGTCATAGTCTTCTGCAGGATTAAGAGTGGGTATTTTCACGGACATAATACATGCAGGTTTCATGCTCCCCGCAATATTATCTCCGAATCCCCAACCCCTTCTGAGACCCTCCGGCCTGTAAGTAGGCCGGACCTTATTGTCCGAAGGTCTCGAAAATCCCAAGTTAATAGAGTCTAGGGATACAGTTCGTAACAACTTACACAATTGAGTGTGAGGTTTCTAAAATCTCTCCGGACCCATACCTACCGATATTACAGCTGCCTTAAAGTGCGACATCCTGTCCCTTATCCCTCCTTTCTCCACTCTAGTTCGAGGGGAGGAGGTGGGGATAGGGGTACCCCCCCATCGCTGCCATTGCAAACACGATGGCAGTCTCCAGCTGTCAAACTACGGTTGGTTTGGTTTCAGGTGTTGTCTAAAGGCACAGTTCAGTTACGAACTCGCGAAAACACGGAAACTCTACGGAAATTGGACCAAAGATTTCACTTATTTGCGGTTGTAACGGGCAAATTGGTGATCTTTTCAACCACAGTCAGTGATTCACTGTCACATCTGACTCTGCCGCCGAGAAACGGCAGTGTATGCCCTTGGTCACCACCCAGTCAATGGCTGGGTTGGTGTGCCTTCAGTCGGTAGCCCGCCGACAGCTCGAGGGGTCGCCGACGATTCGGCGGGCTGCCGGCTATGCGTAATGTTTCACCACTACCCAGTCACATTGAATGTTGGCTAGGATGGTATGCCTTCTGTCGGCGACCCGCTGGCGACCGGCGAGTCACTGACATGCCGGAGAACTGCTAGCCATATCGGTACTGAAGTACTGTGCCAGTTGACTTATCCCCAAGTACTAGCCTTGACGGTAGTATGCCGGTTGTATAGGTGTATACAATAGCCTGTACATCGGTAGTATAGAATCATACCACAGACAGAAATCTATGGTACATAACTATACAATAGAATAGTTTTCCAATATACTCTGTGCATCTAAGTACAATCTCTTGCTTAGACCTACCTGAATTGGGGACTGAATTCCCCCCTTTCTTACGCTGACTCTTCATCAGTCTCTTTGATTCTCATTTTTAATTCTCTGGATGTAGGTGCTGTTTATGCTTCTCTATCCCTATGGTTTAGAATCTTCCATTGCCCCCCCCCTTAAAGAGGATGCCCTAGAATCAATAGTTAGGAAGGTCACAGCAATTGGCTGGTGGGATTCATACATATGTGTCCCTCCTACTCTTTTTCAGCGTACTTATCCTAAGCTTTATACAATAGAAAGGAATCTTCTGTTACAGTGAAACACGACACTGGGAAGCTGATAACTTACAACGTCTGGAGTAAAGACCTCTTTCCAAACGAGATAGTTGGAAAGACGATTAGGGAGGCCACCACGGAGAACAAGGGCTTCTCCAATAGTGGTGCATCCTCTCAGAAGGAAAGTCCTCTGCAGTGGTGGGTCTCCAACGTTAAAGGAAGACGGAAAACTTTATTTTCTGGGTCGACGTGTGGCGCCCGGTAAAAAGAGTCCTTCTTGTATATCTTTTCTGATAAAACCTTTCAATTATACCAGAGAAAGATAAAAGCATGGAATGCTGAGGTTACAACCCTCGCGCGAGCACCTTTTGGGTGTCGTGTATAAAGCAAAGGCGCGTGAAATCCACTATTCATAGGTTGTCTTCCATTTAGTTAATTCCTTCGTCAAAGGGATGGGCCGATACAAAGGCCCTAGCCAACCCCCAGCGCCACACCACCCACGCCACGACGCGAGCGCCATCTGAACAACATCCTTCTTTTTGGAATCTAAAGTGTTGAATTGTTTTGTGGTGCTCTCGGTCTTTTTTATCAATCGTGGATTTATTTTGTCATGTCCGAAGCTCCATCTTCACACATTCCAATGTTAAGTACCATAGTTTGTTTTGACAGTTTTTTATTGTACCGGGCTTCTGTTTTATATCCAGTATAGTCTGTTTTATTATTCCCGTCTGGCCTTTCATGGCGGCCATTGTTTGTTCACTTGTTTTGGAATTCATCTTTGTCTGCCCGTTTAGTACTTTGTCACTTAGGTTCTTGGTTAAGTCCCTGGCCTTATGCCTTTAGAACCGTTATTATTTTTATTTTTTTGTGTATTTATGATCATGGTACTTTTTGCTAGTAAGTCCAGCCTACGAACGAGATAGCGATTTAGCTTTGTCTTTGTTTAGTGCCCGCCCCTCCGAGGCGTTCGTCACTCGACTGTGCTATTTATTTTAAGTTTTAGCAGTTGCTATTCTTCGATCGTAGTGTTTTATGGATGTACAGGTTTATTTTATACGTTTATAATAGTGTTGTGTGTTTTTTAGTCCTGTTTTTGTGTTTAAGAGAGCGAGAGTTTGGGGTCCCCGTTTTCTGTTCGCAGTCACGAGTTACCCCTTTCTCTCGTTTTCTTTCTTAGCTCCGGTGGGGGAGCGGATTTCCCGTTTTTCGTTTTGTGCGTTCAACGGGTTCTCCCTCCCTCACCTCTCCCCCTCTGGGTGGATGATAACTTACGAGTTATTTATTTTTCGTGACTTTTCAATTGTTAGCGTTATTTTGGTCCGTGTTTCGTCCTCTCCCCGTTACGGCTCGGGAGTAGTTATGAACGTTTTCCACTCCGCCTTGAGTTATACTCCGCCATGAGGGATTCTCAATGACTTTCGTTCTATTGTTATATTTATAATTGTTTACTACATGGGACGGGCTTCATATTGTTTAGATACGACCCTCCGGTGGCCCTTACTCCGGTCTCAGACCACGGCCATATCCACAATAGCCTTTGTTATTACAACTGTGTTTGTTATTCACAATAATTATTCAGGACCTTTCTTCTCCCTCCGGCCTCACCGGAGATCGTAAATACGCTTTACTATAATCTAAGCTTTAGACTTTAGCTGCGGCTTAGCTTTTTATCTTTCACAATTGAATTATTAGCCACAATTGAATTATTCAGGGCATCTCATTATCCTCCGGCGTCACCGGAGGTCGCCCATACACTTCACACTTATATTTTGCCTTGCCTTTAGCTAAGGCTCCTTTATTCAGGACATTTCATTACGCTCCGGCCTCACCGGAGCTCCGGCTTCACCGGAGGTCGCCCATACACTTCTCACTTATATTTGCCTTGCCTTTAGCTAAGGCTGGTGTTTATATTTATTTTAAGGGCATGTCACTGCTTCCCCGACCCTTGGAGGTCGGCGGATTGCTTTAAGTTAATTATCCTTATGTCATTAACAGACATTAGGTGCATTACAAACATACAAACAATTGAATATTAAAGTGCCAACAATGGTATGGGGCGGTATTAACTTAAAGTTAATATTCGGTTGTTTGGTCAATGCAATATGGGTGCTTAGGGAATTCAGTGAGTGCCGGAACTCTAAAATAATAGGTTTTTTTATCCCCTTATCAGAGTTTCAAGAAACACCAGACTCATGTCTCCTTTCTTTTACAGAAGGCCCGTTGTACTGCTGAAGGATGCCCTGCCTCGTTCAGCGACCCCGTTGGGCATGACCTCTGCCGGTCTCATGCACACTGCTCCATTCCCTTTATCCAGGAACCGGGACAGGCCCAGTACCCGGTCTGGTTCCCGGATTTGTGCTCGCTCTGTTACGAGCTGTCGTCAGTTCTACTGAACGATGATGTAAGTGGGTTTTCCCTTTGTTCCTTATTTCTCGTTGGCAGACACTAATATAGACATGAATATGATATACACAGTATATTTTGGAGGGCAAACCCCCTCCTCCATCACTAATCACTGCAAATCTTACAGGCCGATGATGTCTCTCTTCGTTCAGCAAGGGCTACTCTTCGTCCGTGGGTGTCGGGCTTCGGCAGGAATGCCCCGTCTGGCGCACCCTATCTCCTCGATGGGGACATGGCCTCCCGCCTCTTCCCAGGCTCGACTACTGCTGCAGTCTCCCCTGACCTTGCTGCCCCTTTAATTGAAGAAGTCAGGGCTACCATTTCCGTGGAGGACGAACCCCTCGTACCGATGGACATGGCGGGTCTGGATATAGACGTAGAACCCAGGGACGAGCAGGTAAGTGGTGCCGAGTTGGTGGAAACCCTTTTCTCTCCTACTCCCTCTCCTACCTCTTCCTTTCTAGGTTTTGATAACTCTAAGGCTTCTCCTCGGGATCCCTCTGCCTCCGTACGACCCAAGGTGAAGCCACTTCGAATTCGTCAAAATCCCTTAATTCTCCTTGGGATGTTCATCAACATCCCACAGTCACAATGACCGTCGTACCACAGGCAAACGGTCAGATATGTAATCCCTCTGATCATGCGAAGCAAACAAACACTTCTGGTAGGAGGGAGGTTCCTTCAGGATCGCTGGACCTTCGATCCCTGGGTCCAAGGCCTAATCAAGATGGGACTAGGATGGAAATAGACATACCTCCACCATCGTTTCCTCAACTCTTCCTACATTCCAAAACCCTCCTGGAAGAGTATACCTTAGAGCTCTAGAGCATACCAGCGGTAAGGAAAGTAGAGTCCATCGATTTCTAGGGAAGGCTGTTTGGTGTTCACGAGAAGGACTCAAGAAAACTCTGAGTCATTCTGGACTTGTCGCCACTCAACAAGTTCAAAAAAATAGCAAGTTCAGAATGTTAATCCCTCTGAACATAAGGACCTTATTCAATAAGGGGTGTTCGCAGTCTGGTCAGACCTGAAAGACGTCTATTGGCAACTTCCAGTCAGTCACCCCCTCCCCTCCTACCTAGGGTCCAAGTTACAGAAGATAACATATTTCCTAGACAAGATTCTTGTCGGACTAGATTCAGTCCTAGGTATCTTCACGGAATTAGCAGACACAGTTAAGCAAAACTAAGCCTAGAAATAGTTCAGGCACCAACGGACCTGGACGACAGGCTGGGGTGGGCAGCACCCGAAGTGGCTGGTCTATCAGCATCCATGGAAATGATCCTGCCCCCGGAACATCGGGGATGCAAGATAGCTTCAAGAGGTCTCAATTCTCTCCAGCTCAAGGGCTTCAATGTTTTGAAAAACCATTGAAACCTGTGGTCAACCCAACTCTCCTTTCCCTTGGGGATGTAAAAGGAGATCGCAAGGTCGGTCAAGAGACTATGGTAATCAGTCAGGATTCCAAGACGCTAACAGGGAGGAGTTTTGAACTCTCTCCAGTTCACGATAATGACAGACCCAGGGCTAAGAGCACAGCTGTAAGATGCGTTAAGAGGCTGGAGAAGATACGCATCAAACGCTCGAAGAGATCTAAAAGGAGCGATTATGGTCGTTCCTTCTTCGCTTACCCTACAATGACCAAAGGCCAAAAGCCCGTAGGCCATGTTAGCCCTATAATGGGTGGGGAAACACTCTCCACGCAGATCAGACTTCCTCAGGCTGATCTGGGGCATCGAAGCGTTAATGATGCGTCGAAACTGTCGAGGATAAGGGACGTCTCATTTAATTAGGTGATGTTAGCCATCCCTTCCTTAAAGGAATGGCACCTATCAGCAGCTCATGTATAAATGATCCGCAAGGTGACAGCGAATGCTCTTCTCGGGCTCAAGCCAATAGAGTTGGAATAGTCCGCGGACGCAGACCTATTCTCTCCCAGATGGGAACAAGTCCCCGAGCTGCAGATCGATCTCTTCATCACGAGCGTCATCAAGATACTACCTCGATATATAGCCCCATACGAGGATCCTCTAGCGGAGATAACAGACATCATGTCTCTAGAGTAGAAGGGATGGACTTCGGAATTCCTGTTCAGCCCATCCAATCTCCTGCGGAAGGCCCTCAACATGCTGAGACCCTTCCAGGGAAGAGGGGCTCTGTTGGCTCCCAAGTAGCCCAAGAGCACCCCGTTCCCTGTAATGAAGGAACTGAGGCTGAGGCTAGTCCTAGTTCTGCACCTAGGATTGTCCAGGAGGTTCAGAAGTTTTCTGCCTTCGATTTATCACAGAGCACCCGATCCCTTCATCTTATGAATCTCGTGCCCTAACGGTTAGGAAAAGACTTGGGATCTCAGAAGGCAATATAGAATTCCTAGAAGAATACAAGTCTAGTAAAGTAAAAGACAATACGAGTCTTCTTGGGAAAAGTAGGTTGCTTTGTAAAAGCAAAAGAACCGAAAGGAATCTCATGATCTTCAGCCTGTCCTTCTCTGTCCATCTTTATAATCAAGGTCTGGCGGTCAACAGCACGATGGCCTTTGAGAGAGGAGGCAGTGCATCTTTGGATACTGTGAGAAGATTGGTTCCTCAGTCCTGTCCCCATGTGAACCCTTGAGTAAGCACCAAGAGTATGGCCGGCTTTGCAAGAGAGGTCGCTTGCTTGGATCTTTGGATCCATGGACCAGTATCTACGTGCAAGTCAGAATTGACTAGACCTCTTCTATGTGCCCTTTAAGTGGATCTGACGAATGAAATCTTTAATAAGATTCCGAAGAAATGTGCAGGCTTAGGCCTGCAGCACCACCAAAGCCCATCTCATGGTCTTTGGACAAGGTCCTACATTATGCCTCACCTGTGAACAATGAAGATTGTTCCCTCAAGGATCTAACCTAAAAGGTTATTTTCTGTTTGCTATAGCCTCCGGGGCTAGAGTTAGTGAAATAGTGGCCCTATCTGGAGATGAGGGCCATATTCAGTTCACAGAAGTGGGAGAACTGAATTTCTTTCCTGATCCAACCTTTCTCGCTAAGGACGAGCTACCCACTAAGAGGTGGGGTTCCTGGAGAATCTGCCCACTGAAGGAAGATGTCTCTCTATGTCTGCTAGTGTGCCTAAGGTCTATCTTCGTAGAACTTCAGACTTCAGGAGAAAACAGCTGGATCAAACTATCCCTAACAACTGAGGGTGAAGCTCACCTACCTCATTTGCGGAGCGGATCCTGACAGTACTCCTGTAGGTAGTGATCCGAGAAAAATTGCTTCATCACTGAACTTTTCAGTACGTGGACTTGAGCCTCTTCGCTCATTTACTGGACGGAGGTCGTCCAGAGTGTCTTACAGACACTATCCTAAGCAAGTCTATGAATTGAAGCATTATTTGGTGGCGGCAGGTGGTCTTTTGGACCCTGTCGTCTAGTCTGCGATGAACAGTCAATTGATTGGGACTGTCAATTAAAAGGAGAAGGGGTCAGCATTTTTCGTGTGACCCCCTTTGAATAAGTGTTGCCAAGGTAACACCAAATCTGTTCAGAATATCAGGTGTGAAATTATACAGATAACACTAGTGCCGTGTGTACATAGTATACAGTGTTGATAGACTATATCTTGTACAGAAATTATAAAGAGAAGTCTTATTAAAAGAGCTTTTCCTCAGTCTGAGAGTGGCACTCATCATTTCTTCCCCTTTCAAAAAAGGGAACATTAATCTCTGTATATGTGTCTTGTATAATTCCCTTATCATGCTACATTCATTTAGCATCTAGTCATTTATTAGAAATAAATGTCTATTAAAATGCAGTTGCGTCCTAATTCGCCTGACAATTGCATGTTTAAGATGCCAGAGTTCCTTGACTTACTCATGTAAGTATTTCTCATATCATTGTATGCTTACAAACAATGGATAGGGACACTGATATTGGTTCGGCAATATATACAAACCTTGAGACCGTTTGTATTCACAGTGTATACTTATGTTTGTTCATACAATATATGCTACCTTGAGGCCCCATTTCTACCGTCTAAAATGACTCTTCCCTGCAGGGGGCAGGAAGCACTAACATTGTTATGCTTAATGATAATGACGGATAACGGTAACGTCATTTGTCTCTATTAGCCCTTTTGGCCGTAGAAATATTGTCCCAAGGTTAAGGCACTGATAGAAATCCACAGATACATTAATTCTCTGGTATGCTTCCATCAGGACGTCATGGCTTTAGCCCAAAAAACGGATTTTGAGCGAAGCAAAAAATCTATTTTTGTGGGGGATAGCCATGACGTCCTGATGGACCCACTCTTCTTTTCTAAAGAAAAGATCTTCACAGTTTCCCTCCCAAACTACTGTATCTGTAGCACCATGCTCAACGCTACAAGGAATGACCGCCATATGGGAATTGGAGCGGTTGTGATACCCAATAGTAGTAAGGAACTAGGGTAACCTTGATGCGGCTCCCCTTCTAATTCTGCCACGTATCCCCCTCGAAGCGTAAAGACTATTCAGGGTGCAGATAGCCATGTGGCGTGTCAAGAATACGTCCCCTGATTTATATGCGATATTCTTGAGAGTAAACCTTAAGGGTACTCACGCCAGAAGTTAGAATTCTTTGAAACCTTTAGTTTAATTCTCTGGGAATATCACTGTAGTCATATACTGTATACCCTTAGGAAGCTACTAAAGGAACCTTCCATCAGGACGTCATGGCCATCTCACCCAAAAATAGATTTTTCGCTTCGCTCAAAATCCGTTTTTGCAGCACGCCCTACTCCCTGTAGGGTTTGAAGTGGAAACCAGAGATAGAGACATAGAACTGTACTGTACAAGAATAGGTTCCTTCATCAAGAAAAGAAAAAAAACACATACTGCAGACATTTATGTTGACAGAAATTCCCAAGTGTGAGGGATTTGACCTGAACTGCTATGTAGTAGCCCAGCCAGTGGATTGCGGGAACGTATGTAAATCAGATATACTTTGGGTATCCTGTTAACCCATAGAATTGTTGGAGTGAATGTTATGAACTACTGTGAACTCATCAGTGATGAAGTGAAACAAATTTAGACATTCCTTAAAGATGTTAGTTTTGCCGCATAAATTGAGGAATAGTATCTTTTATGTGAAAGAAAAGACTTACACTGAATTTTTGTGTGTGTGACTTTAAAATCAAAAGGGGCCTCAGAAAATTATTTTCTGGGCTCCACCTGTGCTGCTCCGTGAAATGCTCCTTTAGCATCATCTCTAAGGTATATAACTGCTATGTATTACCAGAGAAAAAAAGTTGCATAGGAATGCAAGGGTTGAACCCAGCTCGCTCACCTAAATAGGTGTCGGTATATATAACTGGGGCGTGAAAACCACAACCAGAGGTCTCATGCCAATTAGATATCTCCTCTTCAATATCCCCGTTACAGCGAGGTGCCGTTCTACACCCACTACTGAATGCTACTACCACCATTTCCACCCACGCCAACTACGTCACTCCTTTCATAGCATCTTCGGTGTTATCTCGTACGTTCCCTTGCTTCTGATCTTTTGTGGTTTTTTGGTGCTTTTTGGTACGAGATGTCGGACGTCCAAGCTTCCTCCTCCAAGTTAAGTACTAGAACTATGGATTTTGAGTTTTTGGAGGTAGCGATGCCTTTATTTTCTTTATTTTTAAGTGTTAACGTGTTCTCGGGTCGAGAGTCCCGACTCATTCGACGCCATGCTTGATCTCGCTACCTCCAGTCTTGTTCTTGACATTTTGCAATTGGTCTTCCATACTTATTGTAACTCGTTTCGAACCTTTTTACCTTTACTCAATTCCGTGTCACATTACGCGATGCTTTTATTCAGCTTCGTGATTCAATTTTATGGGAACGTACTATATCTTAGGTAATGGGCTTGCTCGCTACCCTTCTAGGCCTAGTACCTTGAAGGCAGTTTTGCACTGTGTTTTGGTGCCTTTTATGCTAGGATTGTTGCTCTTATTCAGGCTATTACCCTTATAAGAGTTAGGTCCTTTTGGTTGGAGAGGGACTCCAGGTTTACAGTGATTTTACGATGTTATCCTACTTATCGGCACCTTACCCGATCGAGCCTTTGTGTCGTAGTTCCCCCCGTCCTATTCGGTACATACCCGAACCCGGTGGGTTAGGCCTACTTCCCTTATTCATTTTGTTCTGATGTTCTCCTGCGTCCCTCTCTTACTGTGTTATTTTAGCTTTATTCTGCATGCCACATAACCTAGTTATTTATTCATGTTTCGTTATTTACCAGTTAGTTATGATCATTCGTTTATGTTGGTATCGCATGGATCTGTGTTGACTAGGTTGGTACTCCTGTCCGCTCGCGGACCCACGTGACCACCTCGTACCCCTCCCTGGCTTGTTCTCGCTGTTCCCCCCTTGTGTGGTGCATCCCCCCACATGCCCTCATCCCTCTCCCGGGATACCTAATGTCCCCCCCCCTTACCTTATCCCTCCCCCGGGATACCTCATGTCTCCTTGAGACTTCGGAGATCAGATGTTTGTTTTGGTCGAGTATTGTCCAATCTCCCCTCAACCCCCCTCAGGGATACTTCATAACTCCCTCCCTTAGAGTTGAGCCGAGAACAGCTGTTGGGGTCTTAGCCGAGTTCCCCCATTTCAATGCTTTGTCATAGCCGTGTTCTCCCCGGCCACTCTGGTTGGCCACCGGGGGTGCTGGGAAGATCACGGCGTGCGTGTTAGGTTCTCTTCTGCGTATTCCCGCGGTATGTAACGTAATATGATTTTTACCTACATCCGTAGCCCTGTATCAGTTTGAATCCCGGAGAACCTTCTTTATATGTTTTGTTAGTGCTTGTCAGTTATGACCCCCCGGTCTAGCTCAGTTGTCTCCCTGGAGCCAACGGAAATAATGCTAACCTTAACAGTTAATTTTTATATATATATACACATCCCCGGCTCTGACGGGATAGTATATCCTCCTTTTGACGATATTTTTATCTTTGGATGATCATAATTTAATTCATTGTTTATACTGGTATTAATTAGTTACAGTATATTCATAGTACATTATCCCGGTACCCACCCCGGTTAATCTATTCATAGAATATTACCCCGGTATCCACTCCGGTTAATTTTAAGTTCCCGGGGTCCCCGGCAATCCCCTCGGGATATTCACGTACCATGGGATACTTATGTATCTTTTCTCTTACAGATGGTCCGGTGTCAGATGACAGCCTGTGCGGCGGTGTTGCAGCAGGCATGTGGACACGGTGTATGCCAGTCCCATGCCTCGTGTGCTGTCCAAGTCGACGACCTCCTAGTGTGGCACCCGGACAATTGTGAGGTCTGCTACGATCTGGTGTCCGTGCTTACCGCTGATTCGGTAGGTTTTTTTCCGTCGATCTGCTCTATAATTTAACTTTGGACATAATCTAACTTAGATTTTTTCCTTTTCCTTCTCCTTGATGGTATATCCGAGTGAGTTCTGATATTTATTAATATAGATACTAATTTTGCGATGATGGATTTAGAATATTAGTAACGGAATATTCTCTTTCAGAGTTCGCAGTCTGCCAAGAGTTCCGTCCTGTCAACCCTTAAGATCTGGGTTGGCGGGTTCGCCCGGAACGTTAAGGCCAAGCAGCCTTATGTGCTTTCAGAAGACTTGTGAGCGCTTATCTATCCTAACGCGAAGATGTCAGCAGCGGTTCCAAGGAAGTGGCGGACCTCATCATCACCTCCATTACGGAATCCTTACTCCTGTCGGAGGACCAGGAATGACTGGGGGACATGGTGGAAGACGTCGCGGCCATGAACTTGGACCTAGAGCCCATGGCTTTGGACGAACCAGACGTAAGTAGGGAGGTAAGTGAGGCAGGTGGTACACGGTCTAAGATTCCTATCCTTAGTCCGTCTTTGTCTACTTCTTCCGTTTCTTCCTTTCAGGGGTTTTCTGGGAAGCACGTGGCTGGGGTCAGGCCATGCCCAGTAGTCCCTAAAGTAAAACAAATTCGAAAGACCCTCTCAAAGACTCCCAGGTCTTCCAAACTACCCAAAATGGCTAGGTCTTCATCTTCAAGAATTCCTAAGGTTTCGGATGTATTGACTTCTTCCTCCCTTGGGTCGAGAGCGAAGAGTGACCCGAAATCCAAGATTGCGGAAGCCTCCTTCGACCCGGCGGCCTTTTCGAGCCAATTGATGGAGCAGATTGGTTCTTTTATGGAGAATCTCCTGCGTTCTGGACTGCCTCAGCAGCAACAATATATCATCCCGGACGCCTCCAAACTCCCGGAATTTGTTAAGAGCAATCTGTTGAGGATGGCTCTACACTCTCCCTTCAAGGATGGCATGCTAACCATCGAAGGGTGTGGCACCCGGCCGTAGAAGACTGAATTCTACCCACCGGGTCTCCAATTCCCCTTCCCCGGGTTTGCGCGCTTAACTGAGGAAGCGCTTGTGAGGCTGGATAAGGTCCCGAAGGAGACCGTCATATACCCCAAGGAACAGGCACAGTCAGCCTGGGTCAGGACTCTCAACGAGTGGGAGTGTGTCAACACCATGTTGACTCCTCACAAGAGCTCGTACACGATGTTCGTGGTAGAGGAGCATACCCCAATGCCTTGTACCACGAAGATGATGGACCTGGTACATCAAGCCGTAAACGAGGACAAACCGTTGCCCCAATTATGGGAAACGGATCTGACTTCCCTCCTGTTCCTGGGGGATCACGATTGCTGGACTAACGCCCCAGCAACGTTTACAGTAGGTAAGTTGAGCCATGACTGTGCCTCTACACAGTTCAGCGAAAGACTTCCCAGGCTTCCAGATTCCCTGATACGGCTCGAGTTTGAGGCCTGTACGCGCCTGAGTATATCTATCAACTCGGCTACGATGGCGGAAATGTCCTCCCTAGTTTACGAGGAGGAACCCCTTTTTAAGATTTTGACTAAGTCGTTGCTTCAGACATTGCTGTCTGACGCATACGACTTCATCCTGGCCAAGCGTAGATGTCGGAAGCACGTCTTGGCTGAGGCATCGATCAGACATGAGCCTAACAAACTCATCAAAGCCCCAATCTGGGGCCCGGACTTGTTCCCTGAAGACATGGTCAACAACGTCCTTAGTGAGGCTGCGAGTGTTAATCAGAACCTTAAGGTTTGGTGGGGTCTCATTCCCAAATGTAAATTCGAACCATCCAGTACCCAACCTAAAGGCAGGAAGAGACTGAGGCCTTTCCAGTCATTCCAAGACCAACAGTCCCAACAAGTGGTCCAGACAATCCCGGTAACACAGGGGAGTCGACCCTCAACCTCTAAAGCGCAGCCCCAACAGCAATACGTGTTGGTCCCGCAGGCCCAGGTCGCATCTACCTCTTTTACAACTTCCCCAGAATTTAACCCTACCTTCGAGACACAGGGCGTGTTCCATGGTTACAAACATGCCAGGGGTAGCGGGGCTAGGGGGACTTTTCGCAACAGAGGCAGCGGAAGAGTCTACTCTAGAGGCAGAGGATTCCGCGGAGCCCGGGAAAGTAAATCCGCTGCGAACCATTGAAACTCCTCAGGTGGGGGGAAGATTGTACCTATTTCGAACCCGTTGGACATTCAGCAATTGGGCTTTCAGCATAATTTCCAAAGGTCTGGGGTGGAGTTGGGTAAAAGGGCCCCCTCCACCAACCAGTTTTCATCAACATCCAACGGAAGAATTAGTCCCGTATGCAGAAGATCTGTTACAAAAGAACGCAATAAAGGAGATAAGACACTTGAAATTTCAAGGTCGCTTGTTCAGCGTGCTAAAGAAAGACTCAGACAAGCGAAGAGTAATCTTGGACCAGTCTCATCTGAATTCTTACATTCAATGCGACAAGTTCCATATGCTAACCGTCTCTCAGGTGCGGACCTTATTTCCCCTTGGGGCCGTCACCACCTCTATCGATCTTACAGACGCTTACTATCACGTTCCGATAGCAAGGCACTTTTGTCCGTTTTTCGGCTTCAAATTGGGCAACCAGGCATATGCTTTCAAAGTAATGCCATTCGGACTCAACATAGCACCCAGGATATTCACCAAAGTAGCAGAAACAGTAATCCAAGAATTACGAACCCAAGGAATTCAAATAGTAGCTTACCTGGACGACTGGCTCATTTGGTCAGACAGCGTCGAAACCTGCCGGATGGCAACAAACAAGGTGTTGATGTTCTTTCAACATCTGGGTTTTCAGATCAACTTCGCGAAATCACGGCTAGTCCCGGAGGCGAAGTTTCAATGGCTAGGGCTACAATGGGATCTGCGCACACACACTCTGTGTCTCCCGGTAGCCAAAAGCAAAGAAATAGCAAAGAATACAAAGAGCTTTCTCAAGGACAAATTAACATCCAGGAGAAATCAGGAGAGAATCCTGGGTGCCCTCCAGTTCGCTTCAGTCACAGACATAGTTCTGAAGGCCAGACTGAAGGATATATATCGAGTATGGCGTTCCAAAGCGAACAACAAATGGCGAGACAAAATAGCTCGAATCCCGCCAATTCTGAGGAAGAGACTTCAGCCATGGACGAAAGCCAAAAACCTAGCAAAATCCGCTCCGTTAAAATTTCCACCTCCAAAACTGGTCGTTCACACAGACGCCTCTCTTACCGGCTGGGGAGGATACTCCCAGTACAAGAAGGCCCAGGGACTATGGTCAATAACACTTCGCTAATTTCACATCAATGTCTTAGAAGCCATAGCAGTGTTCTTGACTCTCAAGAAGCTTGCTCCGGCCAGGAAGCAACATATCAGATTGGTTCTAGACAGCGAAGTTATAGTCCACTGTATAAACAGAGGAGATTCCAAGTCAGGTCCCATAAACCATGTGATGACAGCAATATTCTCCATGGCAGTATTGAACCATTGGCATCTGTCAGCGGTTCATCTAGCGGGAATACGGAATGTAGTGGCAGACGCACTTTCGAGAACAACCCCGCTAGAGTCTGAGTGGTCGTTGGACCAGAAATCATTCAAATGGATTCTATCTCAAGTTCCGGGTCTCCAAGTAGACCTGTTTGCAACAGAGTCCAACCACAAACTAAAGTGCTATGTAGCCCCCAACCTGGATCCTCGGGCCTACGCCACGGACGCAATGTCATTGGACTGGAACACTTGGGAGGGAATTTACCTATTCCCACCAATAAATCTGTTAATGAAGGCCCTAGACAAACTCAGAACTTTCAGAGGCCAAGTGGCTCTAGTAGCTCCCAACTGGCCCAAGAGCAACTGGTTCCCCCTTCTGGTGGCACTGGGTCTCTACCCTCAACAGATCCCCAATCCAATCCTAACACAAGTAGTACAAACTCGCAGCGTGTTAGCTTCCTCAAGAATTCAGAGTGCCCTAACTTTATGGACTTTATGAAATTTGCAGCACAAAGAGATGCTGATATTGATCCTCAAAATACCCTATTTTTAAAATCAGATGAAAGGGACTCCACCCTTCGACAGTACGATTCGTCTGTTAAAAAACTTGCAAAGTTTTTAAAGGACTCAAAGGCTGAGGTGATGACTATGAACCTGACAGTATCCTTCTTAGCCCTTTTTGAATCAGGCCTAGCAGCTAGTACTATTACCACAATTAAATCAGCCTTGAAAAAGATTTTCCAAATTGGATTTAATATTGACCTTACTGATACATACTTCTCGTCCATCCCGAGAGCCTGTGCCAGATTGAAACCATCAACTCGCCCTAGTTCAGTTTCCTGGTTTCTCAATGATGTGCTTAAATTGGCTTCTGACACTTCTAACGAGTCTTGTGATTATATTCCATTATTAAGGAAAACCTTGTTCTTAATGAGCCTAGCATCTGGCGCCAGGATATCAGAACTTTCAGCTTTGTCCAGAGATCCAGGTCATATTGAGTTTCTCTCGTCAGGTGAAATTCTAATTTCTCCAGACAAAAGATTCTTAGCTAAAAATGAGGACCCTCAGAACAGATGGTCCCCCTGGAAGATTGTTCCACTTCCACAGGACCCATCCCTGTCCAATAAGTCCGCAGGGCCCTTATTTATTCGAGAGAATGGAGGAACCATTACCCTGAAAGGAATCAGACAACAGATTCTGTATTTCATTAAACAGGCTAACCCTGCATCATTCCCACATGTTCACGATGTACGAGCTGTAGCTACATCCATTAATTACTTTCACCATATGAATTTCGATGAACTTACAAAATATACAGGCTGGAAGTCCCCAGCAGTTTTTAAACGCCACTATTTAAAACCTTTGGAAGCCCTAAAATTTGCTACAGTGGCAGCAGGGACTGTGGTTCCTCCTGAGAGTCATGATCCATAACCATTTACTCTTGTTCTACCCTTCCTTTTTCCCCCTACCTGCCTTACTTATTGTCCCTACTTTAGTTTTGGTTTTGTTTTTCACCTGGGCTGCACCCTTATGGTGCACTCTTATATTTATCATGTCTGTAAATAGTCTTACTCTTCCACGAGTTGAGTTTTGGTTGTAATTACCCTCAGGATTGTAAATTATTTGATCTTACAGTTTATTGTTTTATATTGCACTTTCATTTTTACTTCCATAGTTTGGAATTTTTGCTGCAATTTCTTAACTTACCTGTCTATCCTTTATGATAAGGAATTATTTGATTCATTGGAATACAGTACTTGGTATTTTCTATTTAATATTTGTATTAAACCATGTTTTTTGATATTTTCACTTTAATTTACTTTCCTCTCAGGTGTTGGTTCCAAGCTTTGGGACCATTTCTCTTGTACTACTTCACGGAGCGGCACAGGTGGAGCCCAGAAAAGGGATTTTGACGAAGGAAAAATCTATTTCTGGGCGAGAGACCTGTGCCGCCCAGTGAACCCACCCTCTACTTCCCTCCCAGAATGGGCCCAAGCTTGGGTGCTATGAGGAGTGACATAGTTGGCGTTGGTGGAGATAGTGGTAGTAGCATTCAGTAGTGGGTGTAGAACGGCACCTCGCTGTAACGGGGATATTGAAGAGGAGATATCTAATTGGCACGAGACCTCTGGTTGTGGTTTTCACGCCCCAGTTATATATACCGACACCTATTTAGGTGAGCGAGCTGGGTTCAACCCTGGCATTCCTATCCAACTTTTTTCTCTGGTAATACATAGCAGTTATATACCTTAGAAATGATGCTAAAGGAGCATTTCACTGGGCGGCACAGGTCTCTCCCCCAGAAATAGATTTTTCCTTCATCAAAATCCCTTATTAATGACCTCAACTCTT